>NC_091487.1:33693521-33843521 GCF_947461875.1 Haliaeetus albicilla | reverse complement strand
GGCAGAGACCAGTGTTTATGGCCTGTGAAACATAAGAATAATTATTGTTAGGCAGAGAATAAGAGGATTTTTTTTTCACCATGTTCTTAAAAAAAACCCCAACATTTTGAAGCCATTCCCAGTGCTATTGCTTCATATGACAAATGCCAGATCACCAATATCATCAAAAACATCAGATTAAAAATGTTATAATAGACAAAATCACACCTTCAACTGTTATACTGATTGTCTTAGACAAAGATTTGGCTTTGTAATAACCAGCAATAAATACCACAGTCAGAAACTGTCACTGAGAAAAGTGCTTTAGAATCCCTAAGATACAACATCCAAGTAGTGATTAAGCCAGAAACAACAGAAGGCACAGTTGTAGTAATCATAAACCATGAGGACTGTATAAATGAGGCTGACAGTAATGTCAAAAGCTCCCAAAGAAAGAGTTCAAAGAGATCATTAGTTCACTTCCTTTTGAGATTGAAGTAAAGTATTCACTCTGATTTGCAACTCCTTCTCTTTATCTCTTATACTTTGGATTATTTACTAGCTCCCTTGGATCCACAAACAAGGGAACCTGGGCAGGGCTGCTACCATAGGCTCCATCTACTACTACTGCATCCTTGAAACCCTCACCGAAATCTCAATCCCTTTTATGCATACAGCAAGTTTTCCGCAGAGAACAAGAGACTTTCTCCACAGATTCTATAACAGAAAGAGCCTCTTGATCAACAGACTCATAGTGTTCTGCAGTACCTCTAGTCTGTATGCCCATATGCCACCTCATGATGGTACCCCCTTGAAGGTTTACAAGAAAAGGACCAAAATTTGAAAAACAAAATAAACATCTCTGTTTCCCCATGAGAACAACTATGCTTTCACTGATTTCACCTGTACCAGATTTTATAAAAAAATGAACACAAAAATAGCCCCACAAGTAGCCAACCTTTTCATTGGCTGGCTTGAAAAAAGTTTCTAAATAATTATTATATGATATCATGGCATATCTGACATACACAGATGAAAATTTTATCTCGACTGGAAACTTAGACTCCTTTATTGATTTCCACCACAAACTCAGGAATTACCAGCTTTCTGCCAAGCCATCTTTGGAATGTTCCTACACCAACATTACTTTCCTAGATGCTATCAAAAGTGTCAAAACTGTAACCTAAAAGTTTCAGTACATAGAAAAAACATGAGTCCACCTATTTTCATAAAATAATAGTTGTACCAAACTGTTAAAAGATGTAATATACAGTCAGACCCTTAAATAAGACATTTGTTCTGAGCAGAACAGCTGATATGCTCCTCTCAGTCATCTCAAGAGGGTTTTTAATCAATAGAAACACTCCTGTGAAAAGAGCCAACCAAATACAATGTTAGGAATTACTTACTTGAAAGAAAATGCCATTGCTGATCCTAAATCCTTAGTTGTCACTATCCATCTGTGGAACGTTTAGAACATCATTGCACAATTACAGCCTATAACAGAAAAAACATACTACTTGGGGAAAAAAAAAAAAAAAATCTTCCTAGTAAAATCTCAGAACCACCCATCTTAGCATTCAGACAGCTCTCTAATCTTGCTGAGCTTATCAGTAGAAGCAAACACTGTGCCATACCAAATACACTTAATGGATCGAGTGCGCCTGAGCATGAAATGGAAAACTTGCCAAGGCATCTCTAAAGTAAACAATCCCTACAATAGACCTATTTAATGTCTTTTTTTTATTCTATACCAGCATTTCCAGCGTCATAATATATTTCAAGTGCTTTCATGGTAACTTTGCAAGTGAGACTGCCACTAGCATGCCCCAGATGGTATGGTACAGAAGGTCTGTAAAGAACAAAAATTATCCAGGTAAACATTTCTAATAAAACAATTGTTCTGTAATCTCTCAGTCCTAATCCTTAAGGGAAACTCACAAAAATGTCTTCAGAAGATGAGAATAAGGACTCAAATTTGTAATACTACTGTAATTTTTGAGAAGTAATTCTACTAAAAATATGCAGTGGTTGTACGCTATAATCTTCCTTAACTTCTGTGTGCTTTAGAGGCTATAACCTACCTGTCTTAGTGTCTCTCCTAAGTAGTATCTTCCCTTCCCCCCCCGCCTTACCTCCTCTCCTGAAATCTCCTCTCCTCCGTAGTTTCCATTGTTCTTATAAAAATAGCACAACTGATATGTATGTAGTTCTCCTCACCTTGTATTAAGTTCAAAAGCTGTTGCATTTATTTCAGACCAGTCACCCACATTATTTCCTGTCAATATGTCCATTATTTGTACTTGTTGCTGCTGCTTCATGTTCTGCTTCAGTTTGTTTTACAGGAGGGATCTTAATGAGAGTTCAGACATCTTTTTCAAGATTACGTATTCACTATTGGCAAATTTATTTGGGTCCACTACCTTATCTTGGCATTTTGGCACCACAAATCTTTCCATCCCCCATCCCAGTTTTTTTTTGTTTGTGAATTTGATGCATGAGAGCCTGAGGGTTGAGCTCAGTAACTAAAACATTGTCCCTTTCTCTAGAGGTTCCTTATGTGATTATTGTGACAGATTTGAAGTGCTCATGTTCTTTCTCTTTGAATTTTCACTAGGTTAACTGTTTGTGAGCTATGCCATGCCGTAGATAATTCATCCCTAGACATTTTCTAACATATACAGAAATAATGTCTTGGTTCTTTATGTAGCTGGTTTTTCTCCTGACTAGGTTTGCCCAAATCCCACTTGTAAGGACACCTTGTGTTACTGCGTACCTACCAGGATGCTCAGATGGACCAACCCTTCTTTCCTCTTCGCTTGTTTCCTACAGCTATCCTTATACTTGTTTGCTCATAACAGACATCTTCTACTGTCGTCTAGTTTTATGGTTATATGGGAAGAAGGTATCCAAAACTTACCAGATGTTACAAGACATCAAGTTAGTAATTTCTCCACCTTTACTTCTCTGCAGAAGTACTCTTCTACTGAGACACCAACATCTCCTGATAAGCACAGCTATGTTTTTTCTATAGTACTGAAAGTAAGTTCAAGTTGAACCGATTGTGTTAAATTGGTGCGTGCCCTCCGTATCATTACACACTGAAATAGTATTGAACCTCAAAAACGCGTCAAACTTCTTTTTTCCAATCAGCTTTAGATACTCTGGTTCTGGCATCTATTTTAAATCTGAAACCTCTTTGCTTTTAGCTGTTTTTTACTGCTGAAACCATAGTCAGTCGAGTTGGGGAATTCAATCCAAAGCACTGTGCTGCTCTTCAGACTGTTTTCCTTCTTGCACTCTTTCAATGCAAGTAAACCACATGGGATCTATCTCCCTCAGGCAGTGCTAGCAAAGGTGGTGGTTGTCTTTAGAGCCCATATGGGTTGTTTCCATGGCTCTTGGTGAGATCATCTACCTTTTAAAGACATAGATTATTAGCTGTTTTCCTTCCCTTTCTTTTTAAATCCAAGGGATGACAAATAATTTTAATTTTTTGATTTCTGTTGACCAAGCTTCCTTTTACTACCGTAAAAACTTGGAAAAAATCATTCTTTCAAGACAGCATTATCATTTGCTGGCCATTGTTGGGAGAGGCACAGCTTTCAGCTCAATTCTAGGTAATGTCTCAGGGATTGAACATGTTTTATCCCCAAGTTCAATTGTACTGTTTCTTACCACAAACTCTGTCAGCCTAACAAAAAAACAACCTTGAAATCCTGTGAGAGAATTCTGTTTCAGAACACTATCTTAGTAGCTCCTTGTAATGAGACAAGACAACATTTTGAAAACAAGGAAACATCTCTTAGTCAACCTGACTGTTGCATTTTAGGGCAGCTTAAAATGGAAAAGCCAAGATTACATGCATGCCTATGCCAAGTGATTTACTTGTTTTAGGCTTAAAGAGTCCAGGATTTGATATCTCCGCACTAGAGAGCAATTTTTTACTTTTTTTGTTTTGTTTTGTTTTGTTTCTGAAGCTAACCAAAGTGTTTTCAAAGGCTTGAAGTTAATTTCTGGTTGTTTTCTGTTGTACGTCCAAAGGATAGTTGTATTTGTATTCTGAGTTTGTGGTGATTTATACTAATTCTGGCATGTCAATATATGAAAGCATGTTGTATATGACATTTTGCCATGCATTTCTTCCTGAACCACTTCTCTTTTTCAGTAAGCACACTGAAATAAAGTTGAGGCTTTTGTACCTTGTGGTTACAATCCAGGCAGGAATTAAAAAATAAGAGTTTTGGCTCCAAAGTTCTGGTCAAGTTCGTGTTGTATAGTTAGATACCTTTTTAGCGAAATTTACACATTCGATGTCTGCTAGGTAAGATTATTTTTCTCCCAGTTATTATATGGTGTTAGCGTGACCTGTTTCTTCCCTTTGTAATTGGAGCTGGGTATCAGTGTTGAATTAATTTTTACCCTTAATATCCTAAAAACTATTTTTGAAATATTTTGTGGTCCTTGGAGTTGAAAAGTACTGTGTAAATGTAAGATGATTTGTTACTATTAGGCAGAGAAGTTATTTTATTTTCTAATTATTTTTTATATTTGTTTTGCTGCGATTCTTAGCACATTTGGTGAGAAAGGGATTTTTTTTACTGTTATATTTTCTTTCTTTCTTTCTTTTTTCTTTCCTTCTTTCTTTCTTTCTTTTTCATTGCCATTTTATTCCCTCACTTCAGTAATTTGAGAGAGAAAGAGAGTTCTTCAGTAAGAAGCAAGCTTTTTTTCCTTAAAGTCACAAGCTTTGTATTATAATGCATCTGTTACATTGAAATGCATTTTGATTTTTTCCAGGCATTTGAAATGAATTGGTAGCAAACAGAAAAGAAGTATGTGTACATATAGGAGTGGATAGTGAAAATAGTTCCAGTTTAGATAAAAGTCTTGGTTATTAAATATTGCAGGTTCTAATATGCTAATATTATAATTTTATGTGTTCAGTTTTCCAGTTTATTTTAAGAATGTTCCTGTTTACTGTTAAAGCCTAATTCATTTCTGTGAAAAGATTTATTATAATTCCACAGAAGGATGTCTTATATAGTACATCTAAAAATTCAGTAAAATTTCAGAGTTTCATGATATTAGATATTTGTGATGAGGATTATTTTAGCTAATTGTGTCTGCCATCTACATATCTGATGATCATTGATTCCTGTCTGTATGATAATTATTACCAAACTATCCAGTAAAATATCATTAAAACTTGAGTTAATAAATGAAAACATTTTTTAATTGTGCAGGAAATATTTTATAAGTATCCACAAGAGAATAATAATCTTGAAGCAAATGTTTACAATTAATTTTTTAAAAAGTCATGATAGATGCACAAAAGGAAGAGAAGTATTACACAAAAGCGCAGAATAAAAATAGCCTTTAAATATGTGTCCTGATCTCTTAAGTTTCCTACAGATTCTACTATCTTCATAAAATATTGCAACATAGTGTAATGATTTTTTTTTAAATGCTCCCTTGATAATACTCTCCATATTTTTTTAATCAAGACTCTTGGTAAAGAAGGGTAGGATAATCTCTGGCATATCTGTAGAGGCATCAATTTTTAAGGTAGAATTTTAATGCCAATCTGAATCCAAATCTTAAGGATGAACTGGGTTAGCCACATGCTTAACTTTTAATTTAATGTTAATTCCTAGTATGTATGCCAGGAGTTAGATGTAACTTTCCTTTGTACATACTTACTACAATCCAAAATAATCAATAGATGCAGATAAAATATATTAGATCACTGCTGTCTCCAATTATGTATCTGCTTAGTGTTCCTGATACTGCACCATGGATCTGTAATTGTAGTACAGGGTAAGAATTACTATAATCCCATCCTTTATACATTACTCCGTCCAAAAAGTACCAGTACTGCTAATCGTGTTAAATGGCAACAATTGCTACTTGTGTTGGACACACAGATGTTGGTAGTATATCCAGTGCTAAATACTTGCATCAGAGTATACTCATATTGTAGTCAGTGGGATTTTTCTCTTAACTTCAGTGGGTCCAGGAGCTGACAAAGGTGCAAGAGGAAAGGAAAGAATGAAAAGGAAAATAGGAAAGAATAAAATTAAGAGGGAGAAGGTTGCAAAGAAACAAACAATAGTAAAATATATCAAATAAAACAAAGTAGACATTCAAAAGGTTAAAGCTATGGGTTGAAAAGGGAATGTTGGCAAAGGTCAGTTAAGAAGAGTTTAGCTGTAGAATTATAAACAAAAAAAAGAGATTAAAAAAGAAGAGAAAAACTAAAAAGTCAGACAGAAAGTAGGCAAAGTGGAGAGAAATGAAGAGAGAGAAGGAAATTCATCCTGCTGGAGATAGTTTCTCCTGTCACTCACAGATAAGTATTGCCTCTAGAAAGGTCAGTTCAGGCATTGCCAAATGACTGAAGTGATAGGGGAGAACCACATCATCTGATATAAGGTGAGTAAAATAGGGCTCAAGTTGTAATTTTTATCATTGATAGCTCAATGTTTACTTTGACAAATCTATGAATTCCCCCTTGAAATGTGTGGGGAGTTCTGGTGAATATGACTAATGATTTTTTTTTCTGCCATTTCTGGAGTCACAAATTTCTCACACCTAAATGCATGGTATAGCATATTCTCAAGCGGCCAGAATGTTGAAGCCTTAGAAAGAGACTGATATTGAAAGAGGTACTGAATACCAGAATCGTACTTTAGAAATTAGGTAATGTAGTTAAAAAATGGTTTGTGAAGTCTTAACTGGCTTGAACGTTATCCTTTGTGAACCAGATCACATCTACCATAAAGAAAACACAGCATTGTCCTATTTCAGTGAAGATGTTGCTCCTGACTTCAGTACTGTGCCTACAATAGAGAACTCCTCTTTCAGGTTTTTCTTTCTACGTTTATGCTTCCTTTCATCCTGTAATTGAGTGTTAGGAATTTGGGGTCTGCAGCTTTTTATAGAAATCAGTGCTTGGTAGTCCTGACAGTAACAATAGGAAAAACAACAAGTGCCAAGTTGTGTATAAGTCTTCGGGATTTCATTTTTGTGGAGGTTAAAGTTGCCATATAATTTTGATCCAGTAGATGATGTTAATAATTATCTCATGTTGCAGCATTTTCCTTGTATAATTGATGGAATAGGTAGTGAATCCTTTAGACCAGTTTGGTTTGCTCTTTTTGTATTTGTTATTAGTCACATGAGGTAATGTTGAATTTATAGTTAATTTCCTTTTACTTGAACAAAACTGTTTTACGGGATAATTTCAGATTATATTAACAACTAGAAAGGGCATGACAGAAAGAAAAGAAAGCAGCATGATAAACGTTGTGACCTTCTAGTGAGAAACAGTATGGCATGCATAAAGGACTGCTGCATTAAATGGAGGAGGGGGAAGAAGGAAGTGGGTAATTATTTGTAGCAGTGCTTTTACTGTTGTTGGAATGAGACAGACTAACAGTGGCAGCAGTCATTTTGCTGAATCAAAGTCCATGTTAGTCGCATTATACACTGCCACAAAAGGTTGTTAAGGCTGGTATTAGCATGTACCACTGAGGACATTGGAAGGACTCGATCTGTCACACTAAATCGCCTTCTTGCCCTCAACCATTGAAGTCTCCAGCTCCTCTGACATGTTCTTTCATTAATGGCCTGGCCTTGACAACTGATCCTAATTGCCTCTGAACCGCACTTCATGTATTATTGGTGTCTGCCTGCCCTGGTTCATGTCAACAAGCCGCAGCATGCACAGGGTGTGCCCGGTGCCTTTTGCTGAAGTGATGCTCACATAGTCATTTACCTCTGAGGGTTTGGGTCTCACTGGGAATGAAGTATAAAGCTAAAGATCTTCCTGTCTCTTCTTAGTAATACTTTAATGTGGATCTGTGCTATGTACTTATTAGGCATGTATGAAGACTCAGTAAAGCATCAAGCCAATTATGCAAGATTCCATTAAAGCATAGACTGTAAGTGCAAAATAAAAGTTGTCTGCATTTTAGTTACTGAGTGTTTGTTTATTCATTCTGAAAAGCTTATTCAACTAGAAAGTATGGCTTACACTTCATTTTTCATAAATAAAAATTCTGTTCTAATTTAAAGTAATAGTATAAAAGAAATATTACCTGTAATATTGACAGTTCCTGTAGATTGAAATGGTCTGACTATATAAATAGGTAGGAAAAGGATCCCATTAGTTGAGCTGTAAATTAAAGCAAAAGCTATTTAAAAATTTTAATGTTCTGTCCTTTTCAATGAAACAGCTTTATAAATATATTTATTAATATTTCTGAGAATTATTTTAAAACAAACATTTAATTTCATAAAGCAATAAATTTTTTCTTGATTCTAAACCCTTCTAATTTTCTGTCTTGCAGATTGCAAAAACTGTGATACATTTTAATTCTCCTTCTGCACTATGCATTGTATTTTTACCATGAAGTTTTATTTTCAAATCTATAACATACCTGCCTGCCCAAAACATTTATGTATTTTAAGTATGGCTGTGATTTAAAACTTGTATCATTTCTTATAAGATTTTCTATGATTACCTCAGTCATCGAGAAGACTGAATAATTTGAATGGGGAGCCTTTTAAGCATGCAAGTTCTACCAGTGATAATAAAAAATAAATCACAGAAGCTCTTTGGTGCTAGGTATCATTTAGCCTAATCTAGACAGTGACATTTGGGCCACTAACAGCATAACCATAGTTATTGCTACAAATTGCTCCATGTTTGAGTTTTAATGTTATAAGTAAATTATGCCACAGGATAAAATATATGCTTCTTTGGGAATTAAACATGTTTATTTCAGCAATGTGGATATGGAATACCAGGCAGATGGCAAGTTTCTTTCATGTAGTAATACTGCCACCTTCTGAGCCAGTGAAGAATGATTCAGAGATGTGGATGTTTTCTATTCTAGGGACTTTCTGAAGAATGTGTTGCAGGTTGGTTGTTTGCTTTGAGTCAGCAGCATAACCTCCTGAAGTCAAAAGTGCTCGAGATCAGAAATTGCCTGAAACCCATTGCTGAAATTGTTTCAAAATCCACTCTGGGAGGTAATTTAACTTTTCATGGAGATTGCACTCCTACTGTGAAAGTCTAGCAAACTAGAAGAAATAGGCAGAAAAAGTCTGTGGGGAAAATTTTGTTAAAAATGCTTTTCTAAAGATGTAATACCATTGAAGTCCAGAACTAAAAAATCATTCTTTATACTCTGTCAAAAGACTGATCCTGAGTTAATTCTGATGCAAGAATTACATAGGAGGAAAGGTTGCTCAGTGGTTTTAGGGCAGAGGTGGCCACAGCTGGGATTAGAAGATGAAGGGGATTGCGAATGTTCTTTCACTATCATTCATTCAGACAACGTGCCCTTCAGCAGAACAGCAAGCCCTTCTGATTTTCTCGAATTAGGAAGATTAGCATGAAGCGCATAATGCGGGATGATGGAATTTGTCATAATTTGCATTGTCCTGGAAAGATTCGGTTTGATAGAGCGATGCATCTCAGAGCATGTCATGTCCCACGGGCAGGTCATGGAGGAAGCTTGGCAGAAATAATTTCGCGATATGTGCATCAGTTGTAAATGCCTCATAACCAATTTGTCAAAAAAGAAAAAAAAAAGGGGAAAAAAAAGTGGAGGTCAGGAGAGTTGAAGGAGGTGGGCATTTGCCCAAACATGCATGGAAGTTAGATATGGTAACAGTAAATTAGACTTGTGTCATTTTGGAATAAGACATGATTACATGCAATAAATGAACACATTGACTAGTACTTGACAGGTTACTGGTACAATTTTCATTTCTACAGTATGTAAGAAAAGTAGATCTTTCACTAATTGCATTATGAAGTTTATTTATGAAAATTCCTTACAGAATTATCAGACACAAGAGCTTCAGGATCAGTTTTCTGAGCGATTGCTTCTGACCTTGATAATATTCCCAAACTGCAGATAGAAAAGGATAATCAGCATGTAGTTGACAAAACGGACATGACAGTGTTACTTATATGCTGCGGCATTTCTGGAAATAGGCATGTAGAATTCAGACAGGCAAGGGGAACACACTTATTTACAGTAGCATAGCAAGAAGAAAAGGTCCAATGTCATGAATTGACCATGGTTTATTTATGGACCATCTGACAATGAAGCAAGTCTTTGATATTTAGAAATCTCTTCTGCCCAAGAACATTATAACTAGTGCTCATAGGTTATGTTATTTATCATTTCAATATCTGGTTCTACTTGAGGAAGACATTTTGCAATGTCTCCTTTATTTGTCTTTCTTTATACATTTCAAACAACAGATTAATGCCGGTGGTTCAGTAACACTGATCTTTTGTGACAGTTGAGCATTTGCGAGTTGAGGGTCTAATAACAAAAATCAAAATAAAAAAGGGAAAAATAAAAATGAAATTGTCACTTCTAAGGACCTACTTTACTGTCCACGGGATTCAAATAATTCTTCCTACCTGAGGTTGATCATCAGGCTGCTGTCTTTCAGATGGTTATTATTGTAGAATTCTGATTTTTGAAAACTGAATTACCTTAGGGTTCAACTCAACATAAATAAATCTTTCAACACTCAGTACCTAGAATCAAGATACATGTGAAACTAACAACACTGCACAATTACAATTTGATCAAGTGTGTTGGTGTATGTTTTTTGGAAGAAAGTACTTCTAGGGTTCTGCATAAAAAACACATTTTAATCATGTCAGCCCAAACCATTCAAAATCATTTTTTGTCTGCAAAACAGTAGCTCTCTGTATAGGTTCTGTGCGTTCTTGATCTCTTTCTTTTGCATAGTTCACAGTTTTGATTAAGTTTTCAGGCAAATTGCTATGCTAGTCAGAGATCATAATTTATGTGTGGTACCAGTGAAGAAAAAAATTATTTCGGTAACAAGAAAATGTTCCTACATCTTGTCTATAGATTACAAAAAATGAACTCTATCTTTTATTGAATTGGAACCCCAGATCCTCTATTATTTAGTATTGCACTGTACATGGTGAAGAAAAACAATCTTTAGAAGCCAGAGCGTGTTTTTATTACTTTGCTGGATGATATATACTGATTATATTTTTTAAATAACAGAATAAATAATCTTGTGTCTCTGTATTTAAAGGTTGGTTAATATTTTATTCTTAAGATATATTCTGGTAACTTTTGAGTGAAAAGCAACAAGTGTTCAGATTTTCTATAATTTCTTTACTGAAGTTTCTCAGAAAATGTTTTGCACTGTCTGCTAGCCACTTTGGTCATATAGCTTGACTTGGAGTTTTGAGGGCTGATGGTGATGAGTGAACAACTTTGATTTAGTAAGTAATCTTTAAAAACCTCAGAGCAAAGAATGACAATTAATAGTCTCTTCCTGTGTGACTTAATTATAGAATATAGAAATACAATGTCTGGTGATATGAGAGCAGAGTTCAAAACATACAGAACTGATCAAAAAATAGAATAGCTTTGAAACTTTCCACTTACCATTACTGTTTAATTATTTGTATTAATTTAATCTTGATAAAAAATTTTCAATCAATATTTTTTTACCTTGGGCCTCTTTTTAAAGTTAACTTCTAGTATCTGGTGATGATCTGCATTTAAAACATGTCCATAGGATTCCCCATTCTGATGACAGGAACTGTGTAAAATACTTAGATTATGATATGTTCTACAGATGATGTTTTGTTAAGAACATGCCCTGTGAAGGATGAAGCTATGGAAGTATGCAAGAAATAGGTGATACAACTTCTTACGTAAAGTTTTGTCCATATTTGCCATTTCTTATCACAGGGGTTCATTTACCACTTTCTATAGGGTCTGTGTGGTATCACCATGGAGTTCAGTAGCTTATTATGTTGGGTAGAATTCACATTTTCTCTTTTGATTACCTTTTGAGAAAGGCAGTATGTGATATGAGATATTTGGTGTCACTGTCATTTAAATGGGGGACATTCTAAAATTAATAAAATGCTGAAATAAAGAAAGTATGCTGTGTCTGAAGAGCTTTGGGTTTGATCCTTTGAGAGCCAAATGTTTTAACTTTCTATAAAAGCAGAGTGGTGCAAAACAGGCCCAGTGCAGGGGTAAGGTATGGATCTCTATTACTTGTTTTGATGTCAGATTAGGGGACATAAATCTGAAACCTTATGATGTCATATAACAAGTCATTTTTTTCAGGGAAACAATTTATATAAATAATGGCTGTTTTCTGCCCTGTAATTACGTAACTACTACAAACCACACGCGAGAACCTAAATATTTAAGTAATTTTCTTTGTTGGAAATTCATAACTAAAGGATCTGTTTTAAAATTCTCCTAGACTATTTGTGAATTTTCTAGAAATTTAGCATAATATTTTATAAAGTTCTATTGCTGTAGCTCTTCAGCTTAGTAAAAAGAGGAGGAGGCACTCATTTCCATTTTGGTAGCCACAGGAGTAAAGTATAGTAAAGTCTCTGCTTTACGAAGAGTTTATGTCTTCTGCATCTTGTTTTCAGTTCGTCTGTAAAAATGAGAAAAGAATTGAAGGAAGAAGAAATAGGAATGCAGAATTAATATCATTTGTATATGAGACCGAGTGAACCTGGTACTCTGACTACATTACAATAAAACTATTTAGCGAATCTGGGAGTGGAAAGATACAGGCTGTAGATTGGAAACTGAGTCGGAGTGTGTCTATACTGCACTCATCCAGCTCAGTTCTACTGTGCTCAGTCTGTTGGCATATCAGCTACTTCTGTATTGCGTTGTTCTGAGAAAGTGAGAGATATGGGAAAGAGTAGAACAGAAAAGATAAGCATTGAGAGGAAGAGCAAATGGCCAAGGAAAACAGGGGGAAAACTCTTGTTAGCGACTGGGAATGTCTAAAGCACATTCATTCACACGTGGGATGGAGCTGTGAATTCCTCCGTAAGATGTCCGGCTCACGTGCCTGTCTGTACGGACATTTCACAAAATCACAGAATAGCTGAGGGTGGAAGGGACCTCCAAATGTCATCTAGTCCAGCCCCTCTGCTCAAGCAGGGCCACTGAGAGCAGGTTGCCCAGGACCATGTCCAGACAGCTTTTGAATATCTCCAAGGTGGGGAAACTCCACAAACTCTCTGGGCAACCTGTGCCAGTGCTCAGTCACCCTCACAATAAAAAAGTGTTTCCTCATGTTCAGAGGGAACCTCCTGTGTTTCAACTGGTGCCCATTGCCTCTGGTCCTGTCACTGGGCACCACTGAGAAGAGACTGGCTCCATCCTCTTCGCAGCCTTGCTTCAATTATTTATATATACTAATGAGATGCCCTCCCTAAGCCTTCTCTTCTCTAAAAGCAAAACAGTCCATGCTCTCTCAACCTTTCCTAGTAGGTGAGATGCTCCAGTCTTTTAATCATCTTAGTGACCCTTTGCTGAACACTCTGTCTCTTGTCTTGGGGAGCCCAGAACCGGACACAGCACTCCAGGTATGGCCACACCAGTGCTGAGTAGAGGGGAAGGATCACCTCCCTCGACCTGCTGGCAACACTCCTCCAAATGCAGCCCAGGATACCATCCCTGTCTGTGCTGCAAGGGCGCATTGCTGGCCCAGGTTCAACTTGGTGTCCACCAGGACCCCCAGGTCCTTTTCTACAAAGCTGCTTTCCAGCTAGTCAGGCCCCAGCATGGGTTTGTTCCTCCCCAGGTACAGGACTTTCAACTTCTCCTTGTTGAACTTCATGAGGTTCCCGTCAGCACATGTCTCCAGAGGTCCCTCTGGATGGCAGCGCGACTCTCTGGTGTATCAGCCACTCCTTCCAGTTTTGTATCATCTGCAAACTTGCCAAGGGTACACTCTGCCCCATCATCCAGATTGTTAATGAAGATGTTGAACAGAATTGGACCCAGTGTTGGCTCCTGGGGTACACCGCTGGTTACTGGCCATCTGTGAGACTTTGTGCCACTGATCTACACCCTCTGGGCCTGGCCGTTCGGCCATTTTTCAGTCCCCCTCACTGCCTGCTCATCCAACCCGTACGTCAACAGCTTCTCTATGAGGGTGTTACGGGAGACAGTGTTGAAAGGCTTACTGAAGTCCAGGTAGACAATATCCACTGCTCCCCCTCATCTACCAAGCCGGTCATTTCATCCCAGAAACTCGGTCTGTCCTACCTTTTTATTCCGTTCCTCCCTAACTCTCTCCTGGGTGAGGGACTCTTTACTGAGTGTGTCTGTATAGGGGCCTGGGTGCCAGCGACTGGCGTCAGGCCACAGGTTGGAGGGCCCGTGTGCCTGGAGAGACCCGAGTGAGCGAAGCCGAGGCCAGCTTTGGGTGTGTGTACGTCTGCGGGTGCGTATGTCCGTGTGTGGGAGCACGGGGTCTGCACCAGCAACCGGAGTGGGGCTGCAGCCTCACGGGCTCCGGTGTCCAGGTGCCGGCAACTGGGGAGACTGGGATCCAGGGGCAGCTGCTGGGCGGCGCAAGCCTCTGAGCCCGGCTGCTGGTGGGATCCACGTTGTACGCGTGTGTGTTTGTATTTCCACTAGTGCACCTCCATCCCGCTGTGCCAGGGAGGGGAGCGGGATGAGGCTTTTGGTGCTGTCTCTGCTCGTGTGAGTGCTCTGTGTGCCTGACTGTTGACTGGTGTGGCTGGCCGCGTATATTTGTATGTATTTGGTGCATACGTGTGATCTGTGTGCATGTACCCACTGGGAATACGCACTTGGCCTCGCTACAGGTTGGACTGGGCGCATGGAGCTGTGGCAGCCTTGCCTCTCTCGGGCTGTCGCATCTAGTAAGAGTACCAAACTACAGAAAACAGGAAAGCAAAACACCAAGATAGAAAAAAAAGTAGAAGGGAAATGAAACGGGAAAAATGCAGGAAAACTGTTCATTTAAATTTGTATTATTTAAATTTGTATATACAGGGGCCTTTACAACTTTAACTTGCTTATTTCCACATTACTATTATTGTAATTTGTGAAGAGGAAAGTAAGGACTCTGCCCAGAGTCTTGAGCAATGCAGTGTCCCTTTCCCACAGATCTCCCTGCATCCTCAAATAAAATAGGAAAAAGAAGTGGAACAATCTAGCTGTGGAATGTAGCAGAAAGAATGTTTTCAACATTTATGCTTGTTTAAGTAAAGAATGAGATCTGTGCAAAAAGTAAACTGATTGAAGTGCTTTACATGTGTTTTTAATTTAACATTTTGGAATTTGGAGAAAAGTAACAAGTATTGCCAAGGTTTAATTTGCCACCACTTTTATAAAGCTGCTATATTTTTTTCAGTATTTGATTTTTTTCTTAAATTTAAAAATTTGAAAGAAATTTCTGGAAAAAATAGCTTTTGATTTATCCTGATAAAATGGCTAAGCCATAAAATAGTTATTTAAGTGTTTGTTTTCTCAAGAAGAATTTTGCAGGATAATACGATGTCAAGCATACTCGCAGACATCTCATTTACCAAGTCAAAAGTGTTATTCTGAAAAGTACTTGATGTAGGGCATGGAAGACTGTAAAATGAAAAGAGAGTAAGATGAGGAAACAGGAGAGAGCTCTGGATGAGTGAGACTTCCAGTATGACTGGTTGGGTTTTCCCTTCCTGAGAGGGAAGACCAAAGCAGATTAAAGATGAGCAGGTTCCAAGTGATTAGTTCAGTTTATTACATTCTCAGCTGAATCACTCTATGTCTGTGTGCTTCCCCAGCCTTCCCTCCTGTTCAGAGTACCAAAAAGTTAATTACTGTAATTTACAAAAAGTACATACAATGCCTCAATATATGTAAATCATGGAGGTGGGTCTGAAACACTGCTAGTCTGCCTTGGCACCTCACCACCACTTTTGCCATTCTTTATTTTAGCTTTATACTGTATGACTCCTCACAGTTTGGTTGTTTTCTATGCTAAGCAGGAAAGGTGGCTATTTATAATATTTGTCTCCTAGCCTTACAATTTTTATTCCTGTGTTTATTATTTTTTTCCCCTCTGATGATAGAAAATCATTCTCTTTGCAAAAAAATTTACTACCTTCATCATTTAACTAGTGTTCAGGAGGGCTCAGCATGACAGTACCTTAAAATGAAAATCCTTTATTTTCAGTATACTGGTAGTTAACTAACTGTATTTTCATATTAAGATTGTAGTTCATAATGTTTTCTATTCTTCTGAGTTCTGCATTTCTCCATGGGAGCTGCTAGCTGCTGAGCAATTTTGAAAATCTGGTCATATGTAAGGGAGACTCAAAATTTTAGAAGTATGCATATATAATGAAGCTATTGAGATTTTTTTAAAATGTGATTTTATATAACAGTTGAATAACCATGACAGTGGTTATTGTGGTCATACGTTTTGCATTTTATTCCTCATCGATACATCTGCAGTTCTGGGTATTGAATGTTATTTGATGATAAAATTCTGCTCTCAGTTACACTTATCTAAGTAAACATAGAGTGAAACTTTGGTCTATTACATGCCAATTATGGTCCTAAACAGACAGTATTAATACACTGAGCAGTGGTGGGGTAAGAAATTTACTCAAGGTATGAGAATCTTTTTAGTGACTGTAATTATTATTTGCTATGAGGTGCTAATAATATTCATGAAGTGTCACCCTGAAAATACTATTGTTACATATGTAAAAACAGAGTCTAGAGAATGCTGGGATACAAAAATTGAATGTAGCCATTAAAAGATCCAAGGAGGTGGAGGGATAAAGAACCAATGCAACACTAGTAGGGTAAAATGCTGGGGTTTACTTATTTCATACTCATCTTTTAGCTTTACCAGGGTATATTCTTGTATGATATGCTAATTCCATTTAAACTGAAAGGTTATAGCAGTAATTACAACAGTAGCCACTTAATTGAGATTTATTTGGGGATTTTAATTTATTTTTCTTTTCTAAACAGATTTTTCAAGTACATGCAGCCCATTAAACATGTAAATATGCTTGAAGGTCAAGTTGAAGGCAACCCCATAAAAAGAATTTAGAATAACTTTAAATAAACGTGAAGAAGTACTATTATGTGCAAAGTTCTTATGTAATAGGGAAGTCTTATAGTAGAAGTGTCAGTTTGCTGTGTGTGTATCGTAGGTTTGATGCGTCCTTGTATGGTGAACATGTCTGAGATGTGAATATTCATAAGTGCGTTTGAAGTTTCTACTCTGGCTAAGCTGCAAGATAGCTGGAGATGTGTAAATACAGGATAATATTTATGGACAGAAGAAAGTGAAACAAAACGACTTAAAAATAATAGGCCTGTTTATGCAACTTGCTTTTTCTCTCTGCCCCCCTCACATTCAGCCACATAATTTTCTATTTTAAATTATCTTTTTTATTTGCTTGCTTATATTCAGTTTTTCAATTATTATATATTTGGCTCTGAAGGCTATTAATTTTCAGTGGCTAGTTACTAAAAGTAATCAGGTGGTTACTAAGGTTGTTAAGTATTATTAGTCCTTTACTTTGATTAGAAGCTCTGCATGCATCTTCCAGCTCTTATCCTGAGTCCTTGCTTATTTTAAGCATATAAAACCAATTTGAGAATTGGATCAAAGGAAATAATTTGCCTTGTCTCTTTACTGTGCTTTAAAACACCATGCATATAAATAACAGCTGCAAATCACAATCTCTTTTTCCAGCTCCCTGTAGTTTGCACTGACTTGCATAGACTTCTGAAATTTATACCAGCCTGTGAATCACTGTAAGGTTCTATCCAGAGCCTTCTGAAGATTCAGAGGAATTTCAAATAGGAAACCAACTCTTCTTTCCTCAACAATTTAGGACCTCATATTGTTCTGAATTGTTTTTGATGAGAGAGATTGTTTTCTCAGCAAAAATGCATTTGGCTTTTAGGGGTTTAATAATAGCTCCAAAATGAGAAATCTCAGTTACAGTTTTCTTTCAGATTTATCTTTTCAAATTTGTGGGTGCCATTTCTCTCACAGGAAGACTTAAAATATTCTCTATTAAGTTTATATGTTTTCTGATAGCTACACATATGCTATCTGATTTAAGATTTTGATTATGAATATGTCTTGATGCAACTGTGGCCCTCAAAAAAAGTGGTGAAAATATAGTCATTTAAGTGCTAAAGAAAGATAGAGATTAGTTTCAGCTGTAGTGGTATTAAAGATATTGCCTTTAAAATGGATTAGCAAAATAAACAGTAGATTGAGGATCCATAAAGATACTATTTTTAAGCTGCACTTTGAAAAGCTACTCATAGTTAGGGAAGAACAGAAATTTCTATTCCATCTTTAACCTTTACTCTGGCTTCCAGAAGCTTTAAAAATTTAGCGTAGTTGCACTCTGTTTTTCAACAGTAGTATACTGAAAGATTTGAGATGTTTTGGAATTATTTGAAATATTTTAAAAATTCTTAGTGTTTTATTACAAGGGTTGAGGCATACAGATGTAAGATTTACTTAAAATCATAATTTTAACTCATGTAATAGTTAATCTGTTAATATGTATAGTTTCAAGAACTGTGTGTTTGCAATTAAAAATGTTTTATTAGTTTGAAAGAGATTCCTTAAAGCACTCACTTAAAACATGAGATTAAATTTCTGCTGTAGGTATAGATGCAGGTGAAACCTCCCCGTGGCATTGTACTAGGTGATGCCATAGTTGTAATTTTTGTTCCATTGTCTATGGCTATTTCAAATTTTTGTTCCAGCTGGAAAAGCAACTATACCAAAGGCAGTGTTGCTCTGTGGAATTGAATCACGGGACTGAGAGTTCAGAAACTGTACACTTTGTCGGGTTTCTCCAGTTTGCTATCTCGTAGTAAGTTTTTTAAAGTCAGCTGAACAAAGACACTTACATACTGTGACATTATTGTGGAAGAAGACACAGAGTTAGAGAACTCATAGTTTGTAGGTCCTGTTGCCACTTAGATTTGGGGAATGTCCAGAGATGTTTAGCGTGGACAGGTCTGATGCATATGTATAAGCAAAACCTTAAGTACTGAGGGAAATTTACCATGAAAACTTACACTCTTTTAGGATGTTGGGCAGGAATTGCAGGTGTGATAGTCTTTCACTTAGAGATCTAATTTCTGCTAAAGGCACGCTTGAGATCTATACTTTACAATATTGTGTGTATTTCCATAGGTTAACATTATGTGTTATTTAGGTGATGGATTCTAAACCTCAGGTGTCAGGAGGGTCAAACTGATAGAAATTGATGTTATTTGTGGGATTGCATTTTAGCACATCAGAGTGTTTTGGGTTGTATGAGCAGTGCAGTAGTATTTCACAGAGATCATGCTGTCGGATCCATTAATTGTTCAAGAAGCACTTGGATGTTGCAAGGCTTGGAGCTTCATCATTACAGGATTTTTTGTTTACTTCTACTGTGATCCTATAAAAAGTTTTAAAACCAGTGTGTTACGTCCTTTTTTCAAACTGGGTGACTGCTCTCACTATGCATAACAATTTTGACTTAACTGTGATATTTCAGAAGACTGCACTGCAGTACTCTGTCAGCTGCGAAGCAAATGACTCAGCTGTCCTGGAGACTAAATTCTGGTGTCCCCCCAGAATAATTTTAAGCTTTACTGACAGAGTGACTTGCAGGAGCTCTGGGTGATGCTGTGTACGTTTGTAAATAAACATTGTATTTAAGTCTCCAGAGCTATTAGTCACATACCCTTCAGGAACAACTTCCTGAGTATTAAATCCTTACTATGATTTAAAATGCTTTTTAATATACTTGGATAAATTACAATTTAAAAAATATTTGTGAGGATGAAAGCAACGTGCATGGAAACAGTAATCTGATTAGGAATGTCACCTGCCGTGTTTCAAAACACATGGTGTTACTATTACTGGACTCATGTTATACATCGATATGCATTGTTTTATTGATAATTCAAACAGGCTGGACTGAAAGAGCTAAAGCATAACTGGTCAAGGCGGGACATGAAAGGTGGAGAGATCTTGTGATGCTCACTGAAAAAGCATCTGAGTATCTGTTTCACATACAAGGCTTCCTTTGTAAACCTGGGCAAATTGTTTAATTGTACTTGGTCTCAGTTCTTTATCTGCAAATTAGTATTATATTGCTGTCATTGTTCATTTTTCTTTCTGTGCAGTCTGAGAACTCTGGAATAGTGCCCATTTGTATGCATGGAGAATGATTAATACCGTAATTCACTATGCCGTTACTTGTGTAACTTCAGCACTAGAGAAAGTTATGCTCCTGTCTTTTCTGAGAGAGTTACTGAATAGAGTTCCTGTCTGGAGACAACAGGGTCATCTTTCCTCATCTTTTTCTTAGTCTCCAGACACCTGCCAATTCCATACTCCTGCAAATTAGTGAACAAGATACATTAGTGAGCCCGATGGAAGCCAGCAGTACTCCCTGCTCTTCCTGGTTTAGAGTGTCAGGTGAATGAAATGAGGCACGGTCCTTGCTTTCTCAGGAGAATGATAGTGTGATGTGAATGGGTTAAGGAGGATGGAACTGCCAGAACATGAGAGATTCCTGTTTGGGAGACCATTCAGGGCTGGGTACCATGTAGTGGATGAGAGAAGAAAACATAGATTTAGCTGTATAGCAGTTTTAAAAAGCAAAGAAACCAACCCTGTAATCTGAAAACATCTGCTGGCTAAATGAAACAGGACTCCTGCATAGAATGTAGAGGTGATTATGTAGAGTTAATACTAATAAGAGGTTATAATCAAAGTTGTGCAGCCTGACTTACTTGTGGGAATACCTTGCTTTTGAGTTTTAAGTGACAAAATTAATATAGAATTTTAACTCACAGATTTATAGTCTGATTCCTCTAAGGGCGTATTTCTGTATCTGAGCTTGGAGGGAACTTCCAAACTGCAATGTTATGAAATTGTTTTGCTGATGTGTAGTACGTATCTCCCCTAGACAAAAATCAGTAGCTGTTTCTACCGCATTTCATCATGAATGACTTTTCCTACACTGCTCACAGAGGTGCTCCTTTAAGCTGTCACTGCATTACAGTAAGCCTCACCAATGTAATTTTGACTGTCCAGCAAAACTGAAATTTTCATATGATGTCTAGATTTGTATTTTCTTCCTACTTTCCTTTTTTTTTTGTTATTTGTGATGTTTATTACTTAATTATGTTATCTTGACCTCAGGCTGGATCAGCCTCTCATACTTTTATTCTGTACAGGTTGCTGAAGCACTTGAAAGTCTTCCTGTTGTCTCTATACTCTTCATTTTTTTGAATGAAATTACTTTAATCTATAACCAGAGTATACATAGTTTATAAAGACAGCGTTGAAGGTACGCTTATGTTTATTTTTATTTCTGAAAGAGTATATGTATGTATACATACACAAACACACGTATTGCAGAGGGACAGACTTGTTTCTTAAATGTCTCAAGGTGGACTATGGATTGTTTGTCTGTGGGCTTCCAGATCAAAATTCTCAGTGGTCACTGAGAGCCTCAATAGAGGTGTCTGTAAGACTACAAAGAGCTTCTGTTCAGCATACAGAGAAGAAGGCTTTAGAAGTCTAAGGCTAAAATTCTGGAACGTTTGGAGTTGAATGAGTAACCTAGGCACCTTATTGCTGGAGTACTTTTGGTATATAGGAGATAGTTTTCACATTAGGGACTACTACTCTTGGTCTGATAAGGTAGGGTTTTGCATTTAAAAAAACAGCATGGCTTGTTAAGACACTGTGAGGAAACTAAATGGTTCAACGCTAGAACAAATTCTGAGCACTGTGGAACGTTTCTGGAAACCAAATGATTACATAGCACATCCATATACTATGTAGGCCTCATGAGTTATGAGATACATGATATAAGCAGGAAATTGGATTGTTGCACCATGTTTTTTGCCATATACTTATCTTAGACGGAAATAGTAAAACAGTTGTTTCCTGGTGACTTTTATTTCTGGGTTTTGTTGTTGTTACATCATTGTTACTGTATCCCTGACAGGGACGTACTAAACTTTTAAATGTTTTACATTAAAAAAAAAAATGTACAGTTATACTATAGTTTTGCTTTATAACGGCTAGAATTTGAGTTGGTTGAATGAGGCATTGTAAATTACATAGCATACTTGGTTTTGTGGAAGAAAGACAACAGATGTATGCATTTTATATATCTAGAGGTAAGTATTGTCTTTAGGTTCATCCATATTTTACCAGTTAGGACAGATAAACCCAATGCCCCTGTGATAGAAAGAAACACTCTTAGCTTGTAGGGAAGAAAGAAGCCCTCTTCACTGTCTTAGCAACCTAAGGTTGATCAGAGCTGATACAGCAGATCAATGCCACTTTGCAATCTGTAACATGCTAAACTTCTACAACAGTTTAATTTCATGGCAATAAAATTCATGACTATATCGAAGGAAGAAATTGCAATGACATTCCTGCTTTGAAAAATTGGGCATTAAAAGGCCTAAATTGTTAATAAGATTTTTCTCTCATTAAGGGGCAGCCTGAGAACTGCTCCTATCAAGGTCAAATACCCCAAAACCAAGATTGGCAATGCTGAGACTAATCCACCAGCAGAAGAGGCTTCTGTTTACTTTTCTGCATATGTGCCAGTTCCCTGACTCTGTGGAAAGGGGGTAATTATAATAATGACAATTGAACAGGATGGGATTCCTGTGAAGGCTAGGATGAGTATAGTAAATAATACATTAGCACCAACTGCAACTGTATTACTGAAAAATGTTTGATTTACTTTTTGTCATGTTGGGGTCATGCAACTAATGTGGCTTACAAATTTTGTAACTGTTCTGTGACAAATGCTCAGATAAGACACACTTGATTTTATTTCCTGCTGTTTTAACTTTGTTATAATTTTCTTGGTAGATAAGTGAATTTTAGTCATGCTGAATTCGACTTTGACAAATGTTATCAAATATATATACTTTCTGGAATTATTAGATTGATCTCAGCCCTTGGACAAAGAGCACATAAAAAGAGAGATTTATAATAAGATATGTTTATTTGGGACTTGTCCTCTGAAGACAGTTGCAGCAGTCTTCTGCTAGTGGGATGGAAAGGATTTGAATATTCCTTAAATGGATAGCTTACTAAACATTCGTCAAACATTTTCTTTCTGGGCCTTTCCCTCATGTGAAGGAATCTGTCAGATCTTATTCTGTGTTTGAGGAAGTGCCTGAAGAATCTCAGTCAAGTCTGTCTGCAGCTCACATTGTGTAAAGTTCCAGCTTTCTTCTTTGTAACAGTAACAAATCTGAAAGGTTATTTTTTTCCTGAATTTTGAAAAGGTAGCAATAAATTTGAATTCTATAAATGAAATGTAGACATTAGGGAAAGACTGGATGATGGTGATTTTTCTTTGGTTGCAAAACATTCATTCTCTCAACTGTATCCTTTAAAATGCCTGAGAAATTAAGAAAAAAATTCCTGGGCTGAAATACATTGGTTGCTTGCTTCCCATAATTGTTGAGCAAATTGCAGAAAAATTTAAAAAAATCATTTTACCTATGCAGTGAGTTGCAGAGTCTTCAGCAGGAAAAGTGTTATAGATTCACGTGATATAAATAAGAGGCGGCTACAGGTCGAAACTTCAAAGTTACCTTTTTGTAACTCCTCTCAGGAAAAATGGCTTTACATACTAAGAAGATTAAGTATAGCAATTGGAAAGCAATATCAAGAAAGCACCAGCTTTCTTGAAAAACAATAATTCTTCTAAGATCAAAGTTAAGGAATAAAGCATTACAAAAGTCTGTTAATGTTGATTGTTTTAATGTGTTTGTCATAACTCTGAACATCCTGCGAATAAATTCAGGTTTATCTTCTTAAATATAAATGTATATTTATAACACAAATGCATGTATATTTCACTTATAATCAAATATACATGAAGTTTCCATATGTATCCTGATTTTTGGTATTTCCCAATCAGTATGTAAGTTTTCATTTCTGATAAGTTAATATTATTTATATGTGAGTGCTTATATATCTCTCTGTATGGTAATACTAAAACTAAAGTTGAAATAATCAATGAATTAGCTTCCTTGTTATGCTACTCCTATAGTTTCTCAATAATTAGACTAATGTTAGAACTAATACAAGGCTTATTCTAGATTTATGGTATTGCTTCTTTTTCCTCTTGCATTTTCCTTGGCACCTGTATGCCAGAAGTAAGTATAAGCTATGTTAACATTGTTGTACTTTCCCACACAAAACAAGCACTGGTACTGCACAAATGCTCAGGAATATGGAACACCTTACCCTTTAATGTTTTCTTCTTTTCAATCCAGCTGGGTGGACCACTTAATTTAATTTTTTATTTACTGTATTTTTAAGAACCATAACAGTGATTCAGACTAAAGCAGATCTCAGAGTGACGTTTCTTCTGTGGGAATGAAAACAGGACTGTAATGCAAGCTAGAATATTTTTGTTAGGCATCTAATCCACTGAATATTTTCTCAGTAAATTACAATAAATTTGTTAGTTATTCATCTCAATTTTTCCTTATAAAAATGGCAAATACAGACAGGTTTGTGTTAAGCTGCTCATTGTTCAGTTATGAACTTGGACTGGGATTAGTTGCTTGAACCCTTCTACCTCTGCAGTACAGTATAATACAAGTCCTGATCTTGCCATTAATCACTGAGCAACTAACAGTAATGCATTCAGCAGCAACCCTGGCTACATGTTTCTTGTACTCACCATTCTCATCCAAAACAAATAGTATATGTGCAGCTCTGTACTGTTTGGAAGTGTTTGATGGAATCTTTTTTGTGTTATAAAATGTCCATAATGTTTTGTGAGCTTTCTAAAGACAGTGAAGTTTGAGAAGCCTGCCTTCCAATTAAAAGATAATGATCACGAGTTCTGTGATAATCCAGTTTTGTGTCCAAATTAGTTCTCTAGTCTCATGCTGATCTCCAAGAAAGCACCATTTCCCACATGGATGGGACTTTATGTGCATGACAGAAAGTTTCATTCTTCCCAAGGACAGGAGTTTTTATCCCTACCTATAAAAACTATGCTGGCCACAGGCTATTGAGGATCAGGAAGATTTCAGCTAAGGTAGTGAAATTTTCATTGAAAATGTGTATTTGAGTAAATTAGAATGTGACTATTTCAAATGTAAATTTTGAAGCAGTGCAGACAAACTGTAGCTTCTTAAAATTAATCAAGTGTCTTTTTGAAACATGAACATATGTGATATCATTTCTGTTACAGTAATATGTATGTGTGCATATATTTCAGCTGTATATATGTATATATTTTATGATCAAATTTTATAAATCTTGGAGCATGAACTACTGAATTCACTGCAGTTGTGAGTTACTATTAGCACGAGTAATAAACGACCAGCTCCTCCTGCGATGGCTGGTTTTATAGATATTACATCCTTTGAGTAATGAGCTGTTCTTTACCTTGACACTTTTCATGTCTTAAATGCTTTTAATCACATACTGCTTATAGTACATTCATTACCTGAAAGAATGTTGAAGCTTTAATGATCCCTGTTTTGTCAGCGTAAGAACTTAGCAGTACTCATCATATGATGTTATTCAGTATGACAGTTACTCAGCTAATACTTCAGGGAAGATATCAAAGTTAATGTCTAGTTTGTAGTATAAGTAATCTTTCATGATTACCAGTTAGGGTGATTTGGGACTGCCATCACCCCGGTAGCTCCACTATATTCAGCTTTTCTAAAGGTTTTATATTTCAGTTTGTTAGTCTTTCTACTCTTCAATTGCAGTTGCTCGAACAATAAATGTGAATACTTTTTCTTCTCAGTCTTACATCTATACTACAAATAATAAAGTCTAAAATATAGCACCTCACATATATAGCAGAGAAATTGTCCTCTGATATTCTTCAGCTGAAAGGAAATGCAGGAGAAGATTGTCATGACTGCAGATTTATTGGACGTTTATGTGATATCTGTATGGTTATGCTAGTGTATAGCGCTAGGCTCTTCTTGCAATAACTTTAAAGCCAGGGAAGTGACTGCTGGATTGACAGGATGAAAGCAGTAATAATAAAAGAGGGGAAAAGAAGACAATGTGCATTTACAGTTGAGATGTTTAAAACTTGCTTATACTTCCTCCGGGTCATACAGATATAGAGGGAATGTGACTGACCTGACAACTTCAGAATTTTTGATCAGTTACTACTTAGCCTTTAGTGGAACACTTTCAGACCCTCATGACTTAATCCTCATTTGCGACATTTCTGCTTAGCTTCATTTCTCCGATTCTCAAAGTGACTGAGATATTATTATTTCTATATAAACAGTGATAAATATGCCTATAGCACTTCATGAACAAATAAAACTAAATTTCTTCTTTCATATCTAGCCTTTATGGTTAAAGCGTATGAATAGATACTAATACACGGAGTCGTTAATGACAACATTTGAATGCTTCTCTGTTACCTTAGCTAGAACTGTGTTTTTCTGTAAGCAGAAGTGCAAGATAGTAAGTGTTGCAGGAGGAAATCCTAAATGGGAAAAGTGAAGAATGTTGGCCCATGTCTTTTATTGGGAATTCTTTCTGTCATCTTCCTGCTATTACCAGCCCTTGGTCATTTCCGCTGGATTGATAAATATGTGCAGAAATACGGAAGAGCCACTAGCACTTCTGCTCTCAACTCCTATGATTTGTGACTTTGCTCAGAGTATGTCTGACTAACCATTTGGCTAAAATGGCAGCACTATCACAGCCATTTCAGCTGCTATCACTGTCAATCCCAGTGAAACTGAATGGGTGTAATTATGAGATATTTTTAGGAAAGATACTTTATATAGACAGGACCTCTGAGGGCAATAAATTCTAGGACATAGGGAAGGATGTGCAAGAACAATACTTTCCACTTTAAATTATATGTTTCAATGTCTAATTAGAAAGTTTCAGTGGTTTCAGTGCTGACATCTGCTTTGTGTCATAGCAGGGAAATAGTACAGATTTTCATTCACTTTTTTTTACAGATTTACTCTGTATTTTAATACTATTTACACTTCACAGAACTAAAGCAAGAAAAATTTTACATCACCTTGCGTGCCTCATATATTGCGGACCAGTTATGCATCTAGAGTAGAGTTATAAACTATGGTTGCAAACTAGGTTGCAAACAAATTTTGCCTGAGGCATGAACCATAAATTAAAGTAATAATCATCTCTGTAAGAGACAACTTTTCTCCACTGCTCTTTTAAAATAAAAAAGAAAGTAGGTCAGAGAAATTTAGGATATTTTAGAGTATGTACAGTATTGTATTGTTTGCCAGCACCTAATTTACAATTACAGAGCTGCATGAATATTGAAATGATTCAGCTTCCCATTATAAATGTATGTGGCAGTTTGGTTGTTGATCAGTTTATGAAGTTAATGCAAATGAAACTGTCTTCCTGTCAGCATTTGAAATATATAATGCAGTCATGTTGTATATTCAGGGACAGGCCATTGACAGTCAATTAACAAGTTTGATTGGTATGTCAACTCATTCTTTTGAATTGTTAATAGTATGTTAATAGCATTCATTTCTTTGTGCAGTCCCATTTGCAGCTTCACAGTTACAGCTATTTTTTATGATTCTGAGTAACCTAAAATAGTGCCTTAATAATAGATTATTAAACACCTGTCTGGTGTAGCTTAGGGAGGTTTTTCTAGACTGGGAGTTTGCAGTGGATCCCTTTGATATTCAAATCAACAAATGATAGCCTTTTTATTCAAAACGTAAGTTCTTTTGATGGTTAGCTTGTTAAGAAATATTCAGCTCCAGTCTGACCTGATCTGGTTTCCCATGGAAAAGATCTGATGCTGTTTGAAGGTTCATAAATGGAATGCCAATGACAATTTGTTGTTGACGTTTTGCTGCCTCAGCCTTCAGATGCTGCTGGTTGATGTGCCGCTTTAGCTTCACCAAATAATGCTTGCAGGTAAATGATCTTCTGATTGATCAGATAGTTTCAAAGCAAAGAGTTCTCTTCTGTGGTCTGTAGTCATGGTTTTTAGGCTTGGAGGGGTACTTTAAAAGATGCATCAAAGTTGACAGATGAATCTCGAGGCAAGGAATGATGGGAGACAGCAGAATTATGGGAATATTTTTTAGAGAATAACATATTAGTGAGAGTTTTGAAGACCTTCAAAGGTCTATCAAGCCAGCTCCCTATAGCAGATTTATTCCTACTTTAAAAAAAAATTTGAAATTGGGTACACTGGTTAACTCTCAATTTCCTGTGTTGGGAAGGTGTCGAGCTGATTTATTGTTCTCTGATGGTGTTTTAAAGGGCTTATTTCATTTGAATTTCACCATTATCTTGTTCTGCATCCAGAGCTGAGTCCTGCAAGGTGCAATTTCTGCTTCTACTAAATCTTGCACCAAATCAAAGCTTTACATCACCTTACAAGGTCAGGGTGTACAATGAATAACATTCCTTTACATAAACGTCCATGACACCATGAGTTAACATTGCAAACAACAAATAAAAATATCAGTTGAAATTACTCTGTTTCTTCACCTTTCTTCCTGTTATGTGTATTATTCTTTCATACCCTTCTTCATTCCCCATTAGTGCCCTTCCTGATTCTAACACAGCTATTATTCTGAAGAATGAGACTAGCTATTAGGAGTTCAAAACATACATCACAGAAATAGTTCATTTCTCTTTGGTTTGAGCATTTAATTATTCACTATCAGCATGTGATATTTTTCTGCAAAAACATGTAATTGTTTTTTGTTGAGGAGCTGTGAGATTTAACTCCTTCAGGCCTGACTGGCAGAAACCCTAAAGTTCGGAGTTAAAGGCTGTGAACAGTTATATTGCCAAACGGAAACTCTGGAGTGACACATTGAAAGATGCTGTGTGTTAACTGTACTTCACTGGACTTCATAACAAATAATTCTTGCTGGCTGAATTTAGGCCAAACTTTTTTAACAACAAAACCCAATCTTTTCACAAAACCCTAAAACATTACTTAAAACTGGTAGGTGAACAGTCAAGTCATGCAACTTCAATCCTATATGTCATGTAAATAGTTTGCAAAATTTATATGAGACAGTTCATCTTTGAAAATTTTGGCATTTTTGCGTACTTTTCAAATACCGTTTAGCTGATAATTAGAAGCTCTTTCTGTTGGGCTGAACGAGCAAAATATTAGACATTGGTATTGTCATACAAGGTCATATTTTCAATGACCTATAATTTTCCTAAGCTCAAAAAGCAAAATTAGATATTTAAACTGTTCTCAGCATAATCTGTAGACTTTGATACAGCCTCTGTTTTTGAAGAGGTACTCTACTGGTTATTTATAAAATTCAAATAAAAAGTTCAAAGATTTTCTGATAGTAATGTCATTGATATGTTTCTAATTCATCATTTCTGTGCTTAAGTAAGTTTTAACCATTATACTTCAAAGAGAACTTCCTGATCACATCTCACGTTCACATTAGGCTTCTGTATGTATTTTTATTTTATTTTCAAAAATGTGATTAAATCTACCTTCCCAACATGATTTCCATTTTATCATCTCACTTCTTTTGAAGTAGCCTAAATATTTCACAAAAATTTTGTTCGTACAGGATCATCGGTCTTAAATGTTCAGCAGTGTAATGCTTATTCTGTGTTAGGTATCTTTCATATTGCTAAATGCTTAGCATTTCAAAAAGCTAGAAGGTATCAATGACCATCTCATAGCAGTTTGGAATACTTGGAATTTCAGTAGGTTGTTTCTTTTTGGATAATGTTGGATTATCAAGGTAGAAATCGTAATTGGGAATGTATGAATTTTGATTTAACGTTCATTGTAAAGTTTTTTCAGATCCTTACTAATACTTTTTGTCATAGAGCGGGATCTTTCAATCCTATATTAACTTCTAGCTTACTGATTAAAACACTCATCAAGAAACCGAATGGAGTGTTGGTCCAAGAACATGATTTTATTTAGACAAACTAGAACAGTTCCAGTAGAAGACACTGAGAGATGTGCTTGCTGGACTGCCCATTGCCACAACAGCACTGCCATTACCGGGCGAAAGAAAAATACCAAAGAAGGGATTTGAACCTGGATCTCAGCAATATCGCAGCTGAATAACCTAATTGCTAGATTATTCCTTACTGCTTTCTGCCCCTCCCTTCCTCTTATTTACCCCCTTTTAGTTTCAACACTTTGCTTTGTACCCATTTTTATATCAGAGGGCTTGACTGTGCAATTAGTCTTTACTAGCCGGAATAACTACTTCTACTAATAATGCAAATAAAAAGGGCTAAGCGCATGGTAAATTTGCAAGCACTGGTTCTTGACCTCACTTTGTGATGTAAGATGGATAGAAACATGATGGCAGCTTGGTTAGCAGAGCACAAGATATGTATTTTTATTAGTAATCTATCGGTTACTAATATACTGTCAACATACTGCAATTCCCAGTTCCCAACTTTTATCCTTTTAAACCATCTAGAAAATTCTGTGAAAAGAAGTATTATAAGAGGACAATAAGGTGAATGTACCAAAAAAAAAAAATAGTTAGAAAAACAGAAAAAATTAGGAAAATGTGTAATGCAAGATTATAACTCCATACCCAAATGAATATGTATTACAGCACATAATATAATTATAATATAGTTACAGTCCAATTATAACACAGAATTTAAATATAATTTGTTACAGAAACTTAATTTTTAAATGCTACAAGTTATCACTTAGTCAATAGGTAACTTCTTGTCATGAAGTGCTGCCGATCTAAGAGAAAATCTGCCCTCTGAAAAGTACATAGTAAAATCTGCCTGACTGCACATTTAGGAATTTAGTGATATTTTATATAGGGATGTTGTCTATACTGCAATTCTGATAAAAGGTCAGTGTACAACAAATAAAAGTTGTGAAAATGTGTTTGGATGAGCGTATTTAGTGTATTTCTGAGATTGGTGCTGTCTTTCTCTAATTTCCAATAATTTTATTTTGTTGTAACTGTTAGGAATCTTTAGATTTTAGGATAGGCAATTCCATGCATGTAACAAGGGTGTTATTTTTCTTGGATTGCACCTCATGAACATTGTATTTCAGATTATATGAGACATGTATAATACATTGTTACTGTCAAATTACAAATTCTTTAAATTTATAGATTGGCTCATAGTGCTCAGAACGCAGAATTTTAACTATGGACACTTCCTGTACTGCTGGATTTTGCGGCTGATACCATGGGGTTCCTAATGCCCAAACTCATCTCTTTGTCAAGTTTGGTTTAACTGATGATGCAGAAAAGATAATATGACATTAGTTTGGCCAAGAATATTAAGTATATTTGTGGATCTTTGTTGCAAGTTTCAGTTTCTATAAGTATAATCAGAACTTGACATATTTTTGCATTGGAAGTTGGGTCCCTAGAGAAAGGTATTATCTTATGTAAGAAAGTATTATCACTGCAATATGAATAAATAGGTAAAAGATTGTGTATATTGTGTACGTTATATTCTATATGCATTACTATTATGTATACTGTACATGTACGTCTAGTTGCACAAATAAGTCTCCTTGCATTTCACTGGGAAATGGTGGGTATGTCTGTTTTAAATTGAACTTCTGCACTAAATAATCTTTGACGTACATTGTAGTGTTTTAATGTTGATTATTATTTAGGTAGTCATAGATATAAGTAAAATCCATGTGAGACTGTGTATACATAGAGGATAGGTAAAGTACAAAACCACACTATCTGGCTAGAAGGAGAACTATCACTTTAGCTTAGTAATACTGTTATTACAGTTAACTGTTTTCAGTTAACTGATTCTTGGTTTTATGCAACTGCTTCTTTCCTGTCTCCCAGTTATCGCAAACCAGTATCTTAAGCCAGTGACATTCATGAAAAGCATATTTTGAGAAAGAATGTTAAGCCAAGTGATGGCTGGGAACGAAATCTTTTCTGTAAGAATAGTGTGTCACGGTGTTAATGTATTTCATACGCTGTGAATTACTGTCATGTGATGAACCGCTTTCACCTTTCAATACGGAGTATTTTCTCTGCCTAGCTGTCCCTCTTCTGTTTATAATCACACTAACCTATTTGACAGTTGGCATGATTAAGGATTGTAAAGACAGGTAGGAATGAAAAAAAACAACTCGCTCTTCATAGGCTTTTATGACTGCAGTCTTGGTTCTCCTTGGATGCTGTATTCCAAAACAGTGGTACAGCCTTAAGCAGTAGCACCCTTATTGTTAGTAGAAACTCGATCCTAGAAATTTGTACTGTGCCTTCTTGGACTGCTTTATCACTGCAGTGATAGTTTAACTGCTGATTTAGTTTACTGTAAGTGGACTTTCTGAGTAGAAACTTCAGTTAATGTGAGAAGGATATTATGAGATCCCTTTCTAATCAGATTGTATATTTAAGGATAAAAAGTAGAGACAAAGTCTGTAATATAAACGCATATAGGTATATAAGGATACCGCTTCATCTTTTTTCTTTATCTTCCTTTACATATTGCGTGTGTGGATACAATTACCTTATAACCTCTCTCTCTTATTATATATGCTCTCCAGTCGCCTAGAACTGCAAGCGTAGATAGAGAAAGATGTAGAAATCAAGGAGGGAGGAATGTCATGTGAACATGCTAGCGATATCTTTTTTTAAAATACAGAACCGACAAAGAAAGAATGCTGATATATTATAAAGCTATCCTTATCAGAATAAATTTCAGATAATAGTCATAAATAGCAAAACCACAAATGAACTGTGTGGGAACCCCAAATGAATGCCAATGTAACCTCATGTAAGGTTTAGACACTTTCCTGTTAACAGAGGGGAAAAAAAGTATTTTTTGAATTTTTAAATCTTTACCCTGGCAGATTAAAATGGTTTTCATACTTTGAATGCCACTATGCTGGCCTGTAAACTGAAAATGAGTGTTAATAATGAAATGTAAAAACTACTGGAAAAAAGTACTTCATCAGGTCTGAATAATCATCTGAAACCTCGATATCACCTGTTCTTTTACAGCATTAATTTTGAAATATGGAAATCATACCTTTCCTAAAGGGTGTGGTACCATTTTCTGACATTTTAGGAAATTTCACTCTTTCATTAGCCAAGGATAGGTGTTATTTACCTTGGAACAAGTATTTGGTAGATCTGATGAATTAGACCTGTTTCATGAGAACAGAGACTGTATCTCCTGTCCTATACTGAACTTGCTTCTAGTAAAGAGCAGTTATGATTTAATATAAACTGTTCAGCACTGCTGCAGTCAAGTTTTATCCCTTGTTATGAATATCTGTATTTCAAAATATTTTAGCCATATGTTCTGGCATGAGTTTTCATTTCTCCTAAGTTAAGTCTCATTTTCTTACTTCCTGCCTTTATTTCAAACCTATCTGTGTCCATTTTTATTATTTCTACCGGTGCACATTCTAATTTAGTATCCTCTGTGGGTTTCATTATCATGCTGTTAATCCCTTCTTCCACTGACTTAATGAAGATGTTAAACAAAATCAGGCCTAATACCAGTCCCTGCGGCACCCCACTTCAGTACTTTGGCATTTTCATTACTCTCTCCTTACAGACTATCAGCTAGTTAACAGCATTTATAATTAGGAGAGTTAAAAATAATTTCCAAATATGCTGTATCAGATATTTTAAGAATACAGATGAATTGCAACCATTATCCTCCCTTATCTATGCATCTATGATTAATTAAAAAACACAATCAACTGTGGTGGACATAATATGCATTTTCTGAAAATGTGGTATCCATTGCTCAATAGTCCATGTCCACATTGAGTCATTTGCATCACTTTACACTTTGAGATACTAATCTTTTCCACCTTGTTTTTCTGGACCCTGAATACACCTTTACTTTCCTTGGTAAATATTGATTTGATTAAGTCTCTCATTCCCCATCCGAACCCCAATTGTTCTGGAATAGACTAATCTTAGTTCTTCTTTTTAATTTGTTTTGTTTGGCGTCTTCATTCAAAGTGAATAAGAAATGAGTAAATGATAATCAGTTTGGAGGTTTTACTCCATCTTTTAGATAAGGTATGTTCATAAAGCTGAGTGTTCTGCAATTTTTCACAGCTGGCAGATTTTGCTAATGTGGTTGTGTGAGAACTTGTGATTTTTTTCAAAAGCCTGAGAGGAAATGGTAGGCTTTGTAAAAGTTGACAGATTAATAGTCATGAAGACTAGAAGTCCACTGTCCCAAGGAAGGAATGCATCAAAGATTAATACTCTTGTTAGCTTGCTCATTTTCAAGTAGGGAGGCTGCTCTTTTTCTATTCAGGAAAAAAAACATCCTTTAGGATGTGGAGAACAGTTTATCCTGTATGGCAGTCAAGTCTTTGAACTGTCTACTGTAATTTTCCATAAATGAACAATATGTACCTGCACACAGGGTGCCAGTACAGGACATTGGCCAAAATATGCATAGTAAAAGAATATTTTACCTCCATTTTCTTCATTTCCTCTCTGTGTATTGGAGATTCCATGTAGACCAAAATGAGAGTCCGGGAAAAGACTTCAGACTAGCTGTCATGCCCACATGGACGTATTAGGTGGCAAGCCTTTTTCACCTGCTTTACTGGAACCTTTCCTAGATGTTTATAACTACAGTTGCTGACTTTAAAAGCTAGGTTTATTTTTGTTTTGTGTCTCATACTCCCTTGAAATGTGAATGACAGCTTTTGGGATGGGTTTTTTGTGAAAATTTCAGTTTCTGAATCTTTGTCTTCTGTAAATCAGAAGTATGTGGGTTTTATTGCCATCAGTTGTAGAACAGAATAAAATTGATTTGGCATTGATCAAGATTTAAATATAACCAACACATTGCCAAAAATATGTAAGCAAATATTACAATTTTCTGTAAAAGAACAGGCTTTAAAAAATGATTTTCAAGCTGAAACTTTGATCTTACCTTCTCTTAAGCTTTCTGACCTGATCATCCCTCTCAAGTCTGTGCATATAGCATTTTGTTAAACTTCAAGGTACTATAGACGTTCAGGAATGTATTATATGAGATTGCCTGCTGTAAATCCAGCACAGTCTAAAGGCTCAATTTGAATTATTTGATTTTTAGAGGATTGCAGAGGTGTTTACAGTTGGGCAGCGTAAGTTATGAATAGGAGATATTCAGATATACTGTTTTGAAGTTGATTTAGTATTCATAACAATTACTATTGTGGCTTCTTCAGGTGCATTGTCGAGTTAGTAGCCTTTTTAAAGAATTGCCAGTTCTTGTGCTGCTCAGTGTATGCACACTGCATGACGTGATACTTCTCATTGGTATAATTTCCAATTAGGAAATGCACAAAAGTTTTAGGTGTGTTGCTAGTGTTATGACACTGTGCTCAGTGTCAAATATGACTTTGTGGGATGGTGTATCTTAATTTTGCTAAAATGTCCTGTGAATTTTCAACACACAAATATATAAGTTCAAAGAGAAAGATTTAAATCACACTTTGATAAAACAAACTTTAATAGTGAAGAATAATGCAAAAAGATGAGTGTTCTGTAGTCTTGTAGCTTAGGTGATCAAATACATTTTGAAACATATGAAGCACCATTCCAAAATTAGGATTAGCAAACTGGAGTCAAGGCATTTGAAAACTGAGTTATAAATTGCTGAAAATTGTGGAGAAGTTACAGCTATTTCAATAAGATAGCAATAATATGCTAGTGATTAATTATACTTTTTTGACCTAACTAGGAAAAAATACTATTTTATTTAAAGGGAAGTTCTGGGTATGATATGCAAGCATTTTACTAAGTTATACGTGGATTCTTATAAGTGTCAATTTTTTTTAGTCAAAGATAATCATAATGTTTTATTTTTCATTTAGAAATATATCCTTCATGTTTTGGCTACTGATAACTGTACAATTTTCTCAAAAGAAAGCCTGTGTCAAACTAAACTATGTGTGATAACTAATTTATGGAATTTTTAGACTACGAATTTGTAACAGTTCAAGAAAAACGTGAATTGTATTGAAGGTTGTGGTATATTAGAACTACGTTAGTCAGATACAATTTGTGTTCATAGTGTGAACTCAAAGCTTTTCAGTTACTGTTGTCTAAACGATACCTTTAAAACTTTATTCACATGAGGTAGTTGAAGAAAAGATTTCACATTGCAAAAGGCAATTTTACCATCATTAGCTAAAATAAGAGGGCCCTAGGAAGCAAGGATTATCATGTATTAAATAAAAAGTTCACCACCTTACAGCTTTAATCCCATTAGAAAAGATGATTTCTATCTAACTTAATCAGCCAGAGGTCTTTATTGCCTGGAGTATTAATTGATTTAGGTCTTCATTAAGGTCACAGGTACACATGGCAGACCAGAGGCAGCCTATTAGCATGTTGTCAGTTATGCTTATTTACATTGACTGAACATAATGGTGGGTTATTTCACTGTTAGGTCAGGGGGTCACTGAATCTTTTGTGCACCCTGACCTGTTAAAGGGCAGCAGTCACTCAGACACCAAACTGCATTCGTAAGAAAGATTTGGCTGATTGCATATTGACTCCATCCTTTCCAAGAAATATGCATTTGTTCATATGGTGCAACTATTAATGTTGGCCTAAATACCTGTGGGTGAATGGTTGACATCTCCGTTAGAAGTTCCCTGCAGTTTTTACATTATGTCAGTTAACCACTGGCAAGTTTTACTAATACCAGCGGGAAAAGTTTCATAAAGTTTCCGTAGTTGCTGTTGGTCTTTAATTAAAACAAACAACTCAGTGCATATATAGGTACCCTATTATTTATGTTTCTTTCAAAGTAGCAATAATGATTGTTTTTTCTTGGTCAGTAGTAGCTTAAGTTAGTACTCATGTCCCATTAAGTCTGTTTTTCTCATTGTTTCTTTTCCTGAATTATATTTTCTGGAAGATATGTGTGTCCTTTTGGTAATATAATACTGTTAAAAACTTCTTCATGGGATAGAACAGTTCCAAGTGTCAACAAGGGTTCTTCTGATTTTTCATTTCCATGGTACCATAGATACTTTCCTTCTGCTTTCCTAAAAAGTGAATGCAGCTTAGAAAAAAAAAGGTGAACTAAAATAATAATTTACTACTATAATCTTCTCTCTGTATTAGCTGTGATCTAGCTGTATATTATACTTAATTCCTGTAGCACAGCTACACTGAAAAGTAGTAATTCTCAAATAAGACCTTAGCATTCCTATCTGTTAAGAGTATGGATTGCTTACTGAGGTTCCGATTGTCCACTGAATTCCCTTGATTATTTACAGTTGTGCTAACTGAGCAAAACAGCTGCTAAACTATTTTGTTAGCTTATTAAGACTCACCTTTCATTTAACTTGCAGTGATACAGATGAAAATAAAAAGGGAAGAAATGTGGAATCGCATGATTCCCCATTTATAAACTGCTTACTGCTGTGGAGCTATATTGGAAATAAATTGGTACAAGTGAGCATCTCAGCAGTACAAGGGTTTTTTTGGTTTTGGTTTGTCAAATGTTTAATGACATTTTAGCACTGGAAATATGTGCATGGGCTGCAGTGAAAATTAAATCATCAGTATAAGCTGAGACATCTAGTATATAAATACACATCCATTATATTGTAGTTTTGTTTCTGTGCTGAGTTTACTGGATATGGGAGTCCTCTACACTTGATACACTGTGAATGTATAGCCTGGAAGATCTTCTGTTATCCTTGTAGATGCTCCAAAAAGATAAACTGTTGCAAGGTTCTAGCAGGGTTTTTCAGACTACTTTCACAACACAAGGACTGACACCATACATTGTGACATCTCCCGTTGTAAGATTTCAGTACTGTGAACAAGATATTATGATGTCTTCCCTGTTTTAAATGCTTTTTACTCTGCTAACAATTTTCTGTATAATGCTTCAAACATTCTAAAGACAACCTCTTGAAATCTGCTAAAACAGTGTTTGTACTGGTTTGCTGCTTTGCCCCTGCTGATTGTTTATTTATGCTTGCTTTTCATGACCAAGTCACTGGGAAAGAGAAGAGAAGCATCCCTCCTCCTTCCCTTATCTTAAATTAAGTCCCCCTGAAATACAGTTGCTGCAAACCTGTGGCCGTGTTTTGACCTTTTTCGCCTCTTTCCCCCTTGCATCCACCCTTCTATAACATGGTGGCATGTTAGGAACACTGTTTTTCTATTAATTATGTCTTAAGATACAAACAAGTATGTTAGGAACAGAGGGATTTTAAATTGTTTTTTAAAGAACTCTGCAAAATTCCCACTGAAACTGAGCCAAAAGTGGTGCCAATTTTGCTCAAATCTTTCAGAGATTTTTTTTGACCTTGCTTATGACCAGTGGGGCTAATTGTATCAGAACTATCCAGGATACTTTAAGAAAGTGCTATCTTGGTCCGTATTTCAAAACACTGACAGATATTTTATCGTTAATTAGTATTCATATTATGTCTCAAACAATCTGTTCAGGAATAGGGGAAGTGAACTGGTTGAACAGCTCTTCTGTCTACCTAATAATTAACATGGGTGATGCATGGAAAGCCAGCAGCCCAACAGGAAAAAAAGGCAGAAATATTGCCAGTGTGATTTTTTTTCTGTAGAAGTATAAAATACCTGTATTGGAGTTTTTGACTAATGCATGGATTTCATTTTGCAGAGGTGAAAATGAATGGCTTGCTTTAAAAACAAACTTGTGCCCCTCTGAATCATATCTTCCTGAATTTGTTTCTCATCTTGTCAGTATGCCACTTGGTAGCTGGCTGGACTCCCTTGTTCAATGGCACATATTTTAAAATAGCACTGTAAAAAAAAAAAGACCATTTGTTCCTATAAACCAAAGTATTACTTGCATATTTTTTTCCAAATTCAGGATTATATATAGCATTATCAAAACAATATTTCAGATATTTTAAACAATTTAAATAGTTGATGGGTGTCAGTTGATATATTAAGTTTCCTCTCTGCCTCCTCCCCCTCTTCAGCTGCTAATCATAGAACTTGTATGCCAAATTGTATAAGATACTCTTCCAATAGTTACATGTGTGAGTCTTTTGTGAGACACAGACAGTTATGAGGACAGATTTGGAGTTGCATATGGGTCTGTCACATGGTTTGATTGCTATGTCTTCTAGGACACAGATTTCTTTTTTAATTATTCTTAATTCTGAGGAATTTTTACAGTTCATACAGTAAGTTCTGCAAAATTCTTCATAAAGATTCCTTACACAGTCCATTTTCCCTCTCTTTACTCCTAGCAAAATGCTTTCTGTGCTGACTTCAAAGCTGCTTACGCCCACCTTACTTCCCACTTCTATACTTAGTTTTCTTTTGATATTGAATAAAATTTACTGCTTCACTGATCAGGAAATGTACAGACATCCTAGAGAAGTGCAGCATAAGAGGATGAAAAGTTTTGATACTTACATTAAGATTTTATAATAAATCTTTGAGATGTCTAAATAGCAAGAATAAATGTTTCCGTTGCTGGCTGCTGTTAAAAAAAGTAGGTCTTCAGAATGTTGCCAGGAAGACTTTGGAAAATCAGCCCAAAGTAACTTCATTGCAGACTTAAAACATATATTGATGGTATATCTGGCCACCCATTTAATTCCATTTTCAAAAGGTGAACCCATCTCTTTGCTCAAGTGGCACTCTTCTGCATTTTATTTTCAATCTGCAATTTCCTTTTACCTTCTGGTAGATTATCATGACTTTTTTTCATACACAGTCTTTTAGGTGTTCTGCAAGTATTATTTTTATAGTATTTTTAAATTAGTTTACTAAAGACATTACAGATATATACTTATACTTTCTTATATATTCTTACGTAAAACAAAGCTTAAGACTTAGAAGCTAAAAAAAAAAAAGCGTTGAACCAAAGGTAGTGTGCATCATCACTCAAAAAAAGAAAGCAAGAACATATTTAACCATGTTGGGGCATCAGTGTGATCCAGCAGCTGTAACAGTCAGTAACATCAGATATTATTGTTTTGAGCTGACCCATGCATCCATGTATTAACTGTTAGGTTAATGTTTATTGCAGTGCTGTGTTTCTATATTGTAGTTAAATCCCTATCAAAAATTATCTTTAGACTGGCATGTTTGCTCCATTTGTGACAAATGATGGCAAAGAACAGTACTGATTAAAGAAACTACCTGGAAAAAAGAAAAGTACATCCCTTGCCTTCTATGCACTCTCAGAATCTTACTTACTTTTATTTTCTTTTAGGTTGGAGATGTTCTCTACTGTGCTGGACAGATTGCTCTAGTACCTTGTACGATGCAGCTTGTTAGTGGTGGCATATGTACTGAGGCCGTCATTTCCCTCCGTCATGTTGAGCGAGTTCTTGAAGCTATGAGCCAGAAGACTGCACTCCACCACATCATCACAGCCACCTGCTACGTAACTGACAGCAAGCACATTCCTATTGCTCACTCTATATGGCAGAAGAAATTAAGAGAATGTAAAAAGGTAGCTGTGATACCCATTTTCTTCTTTCTGGGTTGTCTTTTTCCCCCCCTCTAAGTCTTGTAGTAATATTAGAATTTTCTCAGTACATTTCAGAGGGGTTCAAGTAAAGCTGATACAATAAGGTTTGATTGAGCTGTTATGTTCTGGCTCATAAGTGGTTGTGCACAATTGAGAAAGAAAATTGCTTAATAGAAAGTTATATTCATCACTAACTTTGTCTTAATTCCCCAAAGCGTTATATTAAAGAACTCTCAGAGAGCAGTCAATTCCTCTAACAAAAATGTGAACAATACCTTATTCGAATTACCTCTGCCCATATATTTTTTCATAATAAGAACTGGGCATTTTACTCCAACTTTTTGTGAGTTGTTCTGTTGCAGTTTTTTCCCCACTCTTTCTTACAAGCAATTTTGTCATGACAACAGAGTTTAGCAGTTTACTGCTCATTATTCCTTATTATTCAGCTGAAGTTTTAAGACCAGATCAGGGCATGCCTGTCTATTGGTTGACCCTAGATTATCTCTACCAGCATAATAATTTGCATAGTGATTTATAACGATACCGTAATCATTTCTATTATGTATGTACCACTTTTCTTAATAGCCACGGAACACCGTGCAAGCATTAAAAAGGGCACGGCCACAAATCTTGTAAATAAAACGTAACTTCTCCACAAATAAGGAAAAAAGAGTAGTAACTGCATAATTGCTGCATAACATAATTTAATATAACTTAATTATTATGGTTGCTCAGGGAAATACATGGCTTGGAAGCATAGTATATGTTAATATTGCCATAGAAGAAGGGAAAATCCACCTGAAACTTTCCTTCTATTTGTCTTTGCTTTCAGTCTCTGCACTAGACACTTGTCTTTATGAGTAAAGATGTAGGCTTTACTTAGAAGCTTACACATGCCACCTCAATTTATTAGTAAAGGACCATCTTAAATAGTGTTTACTACTCCTCCAAGACCAAGTGTGTTGAATCTGAATTCAATTCAGATTTTTTAATTCAATTCAGTTTTTTGCTATGTGACTGGTTAGTAACAGGTACCATGACCATGAAGCCTACATGCTTTCTTATTTGTAATATATATGATTTGAGGGCAGATTGGTGGTGTTTACCAGTTCTTAGAAACTTTTCCTTTTTCCAGATAGAATCTTTTAGGTCTTCTGTAGTTATTATACATACCAGCCACTCTTTAATGAGTCTTTTATTTCTTCCATTTACTGAGATGACTGGGCAGTACTTTCTTAGCTACATGAAAAATACTGATGAGGTTTGTTGCTTTTGCGCTATTACTAATATCTGGCCCATGTCACTTTTCGATTGTTCAAGCCATAGCTTAAAAATGGGTTGCTGCCTCCACATATTTCTCTGAAGAGTTAGCTGCCTAACAGTTTTCAGGAATGTTTAAGAAAAAACTTCCTAGAGGAACATCAAGCAGTCCTAGAGGATGTTCATCAATCTTACGCTGTGCTTATCAGATCGTATTCATTAATGACAGTATCAGAAAGAGCAAAACAATATTAGCAGATGAAGTAACGTGTGCCACAACACTATCTAAAAATGCTTTGAAAAAAAATTAAAATATCAGTGGGAATGAGATGTTATTAGCAGCCGGATGTTCCAATTTCCCTATCATTTTGTCAATAGGAGGCTCAGATGGAGGAATTGAATTTTTCCTTAGGCTGTGCATACTTTTTTTGATTAGTAAGGGTTTATGTACACAGCAAAGCAGAGAAAAAGATGTATCAAACACTTCCATTAGAAGGAACCAGAGGGAGGAATTGTCCTGCCCTGAAAATACAATTGACCTGTTAATGGAAATAGAGATTTTATATTAGAGGAGGAGCACTAGCTGGCATGGTATTAGAAGAATTGTTCCTTTACTCTCAGAATAAGGAAAACAGTAAAGTTTGAAATTTGGAAAAACTTTGTAAAATGACTGATAAATTGTACGACAGTTGTACTCCCTAGCTTATTCCATAGAATCAGTGAAAACAGGAAATGTAGTTTTTACATCCCTTAAAACTCTTTGGAGCAGCCTGTTGGATGCTGTAAGATACTGCCTTTCTGTGTGGAAGCCAGAACACAGTAGCTTTACTCTGATGGCATCTGTATTTACGAGGCTAAGTAGCATGTCACTTACTTCTGTAGTTTTTTTTATTTTTTGGTATCCCAATACTACTACAGACAGTTCTGTCAGATTCCGTGACATGAAATAAGGGTCTGTTTTCTTCAAGTAAACTAGTCAGCCAAATCAAAAGTATTTTATTATTCTTGAGCTGTATTTCAAGCAGTGGCCAAAGGCCTGAATCAATAGCAACCTACAGATTATTTAATAAGAAAAAATGGTGTCTCAATTGAAATTGTTCTGCTTCTGTCATCCACAGAAAAAGGAGTTTGTTTGTGCAAACAAAAGAATGCAGCTCAGAACTCGTTTCTTGTAAACGATACATCATAAACCATAGAACTAATTATGTTTTAAAGATGGGGTTTAGACTCTACATTTCTGTTTGTTGAATGTTCTGCATTTAATAGCAAAATGATGGTATATTAAGCTTGAGGTATTTGTATTTAACACAGCGACTAAATCATATGCATCAGAACTGCCAAAGGTTCTTTTCAGAGCACCAAAAATTATTAGCATTCTGTCATATAGTGATGTCTGGTAAATATCCTCTACATAAATAATACTGTTCAGCAGCTTCAGTTGAATCATTCTACCTATTTGATGTCAGTAGTCTATAAAGCACAAAAGGGATTGTATAAATTGTTCAGGACACAAAGAAATTGGACCTAACAGAACTTAATATAAAGAGAAGTGTGAGAATTGTTCTCTGGACGTGTTTATATAACACAAAAGTTTTACTTCTAAGAGCAGGATGTGGACACAGACTTGCTCAAAGCTTCGTTTGAGATGAGGCCACAGGGTCAGACATACTTACCTGGACTTGAGAGAACTTCTTGTCATATTGCCAGTGACAGTTGTCTTTTAGGAACTTGAATTATGAAGACAAAGATAAATTGACTATGTTTCAGAATAACCAAATTATTTCACTGACAACCAGTGGCTCTAGTAAGCATCAAGGATGGGAGAGGATTGTAAGGGAGGGAGAAAATAGTAACAGTAAGCAGGCTGGACCCACTAGCAACTTCTAACTTGTTTCATTCACTCAGCCACTGGCCCCTTTCTTATTCCAGCATCATTCCTTGCCTCCTACACAAGTCCTTTCCACTGCTGTCATCCTGATTTCCCTCACTCCAGATGGCAGCTCAGTATCTGTGCTCCCAGCGCCAATTCCTGCAGCCTCACCCCTCCAGTATAACCCCGAGCATTGCCTCCCTGAACTCCAGTTATCCACAGCCATCAACGGTTGTGGTCCTTAGAGCTGGAATCCAGGCCCTGTGCCTCTCTTTTCTTCCTTCCTGTGTCCCTTTGAGTCACAATGTCATTGGAAAAGCCATTTGGGGTGACAGAGGAAACAGAAATCTGGTGGAGGGGTGGAAGGTTGTAGTAGAAAGAAAAAAACAGTGGGGAGGGAAGGATAAGAAAGCAGCCCCACCAAGGTCTCACCCAAAAAAACCCCTGAATCACTGGGCTAACGAAAAGATCTTTGAATCAACATTTTGCCTGTACGCGAGAGAGATTTCCTTTGTTAAAACTAAAAGGGTTTTTTAGGAACTGAGATCTAGAGTGAGGGAGCCGAGGTAAGTATTTGAGTTCTGTAGAAGGGTAAGGCTGCATTGTTGTTAAGAGAAATTAAAGTATAGTTAAGGGAAGCAGTGCTTAAAATCAAAGGAAAAAACGGGCTACAGTTGTAGAAATTAAGGTCTAGTTGAGGGAATCAGTAGTTAAAAGAGAAAACAGAGGCTGCAAAAATAGCATAAAGACAATTATGCAAACAAATAATCAAAGGCAAAACCTAGGAAAAATAATTGGAATTAACAAATACAAATACCAGCCATCAGCAGCTTCCCCCCACCCTATTTTGAAGTTACACTCCTTCCACAGCTTCTTTATGATTCCCAGGCACACTTTGGACATTTTGACACTCTTGAGGGGATACATTCAGGGAGCTTCTCTAACCTACCTAGGCAGAAATAGTAACAATTGTGTGGTAGAACAGTTTCTGCCTAATCCAGTAGTTAGCATTTGGAGCTTTTTTGGGGGGGTTGGTTTCTTGTTTTTTTTTTAAGTAGCCAAAAAAAAAAATAAGCTTATAGCATTGCTAAAACTTCCTGGAAGAAAAACTGACAGTTTTCCAATTAAGTCTCATCTTGTGTTTTTCTTTACTTCACATCTTTTAATGACAGTGTCATGTAATATGATGATTTTATAAGCGGTTTTGCTAACTCATTCAGCAGAGTAATCAATAGAAAAAAATAAGCCAGATGGGTTGTAGTCCATTTGTATTGGGTGGGACAGATGGCATTATTGATAGATGGAAATATTCCAAATAATTATTGTATAATGATATAACAGTGACTGTGCCGCAAAATTTTATTAATTGACTTTGTGCATGCACTTTCTTCAGTAGGGGTTGAGTTGTACCGTTTAGACAGTACTCCAACTATATTTAGTTGGGAGATGAGTCCACCCTCTACTTTCTTTTTCCCCTCCCCATGAGCTTTCCATGCAGAACCATCCCTGTAGTACTTTGTTAGAGTATTTCAAGTGGTGGATTGTACTTCTGTCTGTACAACAGGCCCGACGAGACTAACTGAGATGGGCAAGATCATGATTACATTTTTTTTTCTACTTCTGTATGCCTGCTTTTTGCTTTCTTTTGTTATCCTCACCGATACAAAGAAGAAACATGCTGTACTGTCTCAAGATTTCAGGCATTCCAGCTTGTTTAACTGCTGTGTTTTACTCTTTTTACATCTTGCTAATCCCCAGCAAGATTTGGTATAGGTAGGCCAGTAAAGTATATCAATTTTGATAAACTGTGTAATAGGTACTGGTTTGGGCTGTTGCTATTCAAATGTATATTCCATGGCAAAGTACTATTAATTCATTCTATTCTGTGAGTTAAGAGCACATTAACTTATTCATAGAAAAACTTAGACGCCATTTGCTGCTTTTGAAATACAGTTCTTGATAAACGTGACTGAATGATAAAAACGAGTTTCAGATCTTATTTTGATTTGATGGCATGTACAAAACTCAGAGGCAGATTTTCCAGAACTATCTGAAGTGTTATCTCTGATTTCTTTGTTATAAAAAGAAAAATGTATAGGGAAATACTGTAGTATATTTAGTACACAATGTTTTGTTACTTACACAAAGTTTAGGATTGCCTGTATTTGTAAGTGAACCCAAAATATTGGTGAAGGGAGATTTTGAAACAGTGAAAACAAGATATATTTCTAAGATTAGAAGACAGGGTTGCATAGAAAGATAATATTTAATGTAATATTCATTCATTTTATACATACTATTTTTTTCTTCAGATGATGATATTATAGATCAGTTCCACTCTTGAGTTATTTTATTAGGCAGCTGCCACTATATTTTCTATCCTCAGTAATAAAAAATCTACCTGGTGAAATACTTCCTGTGACATGAAAAAAGATGTGTCTTTTGGCTTTTATAACACAACTTGCATTTGGATGTTAGTTGTCTGGTCCTCTCCCTCCAATAAATTCCTGAGCAAATGTACTACAAACTTTAAAAGTTCTCCAGCCCACCTTCTTCTGACAGAAGCTTTCTTTTTTTTATGGTAAGCATTCAGGATGAGTGGCTGTGATCCCATGGTTGTTTCAAATCCAGCAAAGAGTGCTACAGTTGACTTTCATTCTGTCAGGAATGCCAGTCAGGTTGTTGACAGTGTGTCTTAATAGCATGTAATGCAGAAGTGATGGGAAAAAGATTTGCAATGTTTTATCTGATATATATTGTGAATGGGTTCCTTGCTTACTTCAGCAGTCGGGTAACGATGCCAACTTTAAGTATCTAAATTGAAACCTTTTGGGCCAGATTAACAAACTATTTAGATGTCAAAAGATGTAAATGAGCCTGAACTAGGATTTTTTAAAAATATCTAAGAGCAGTCATCTAGGGGCACTGGGCCCATTCTAGGGAGCCCCTGCATCATACCTTCTTCGACACTCCTGGATATACCATTGGTACTACCCTGTGTCTTTCCACTTTGCCTGCCAAATCATGCACAGGTCCCAACTTATAAACAAGTTAAACCCTGAACCAGAAGCTGTCTAGCTACATGCAGTGGTTTTCTGGAGTAATTATTACATTTTCATGGCAGTCATTTAGAATGGCTTCATACATCTGTAACACAGCAGTCTGTTGCATTGTTCAGACGCGCCTGTAGTATTTGAAGTGTACAGACTGTCATGAATTTAAATAAAATTCATGCATTCTCTGACACTTTATCCTAAGTAGAACAGAAGTAGCTTATGCTCAAATAGGGGAAGTTGAAGGTTTTTCTTGCTGCAAAGGATTGGACAAAGGTTTAAGATCCTCTTTACCTATGGAGAAAATTACCATAAAACTTAAAAGGAATATAAAAACCCCCCAGATTTCTGTGAGGATATGTACTTTTTCACCATCCTGAACAGATGTTTGTAAGTCCGTAATATTCAGGTACACATTTCTTGTATATTTTATTGTATGTATTGGTTAATATCTGTGTTTAATACAATTGTTAGATTTCCAAATAGTATTGTAAATTCTGTGTCCTGTAGATAATAGAATAGGTAATACTAATTTAATTAGTCTCCTTCTTTTACCAGTTTCTTGAACAGAATAGTTAAAATGTGAGGAGTAGAAGTAAATGAATATTATAAAGCTAAAAATGATAGATTAGAACCCTGCTGCATTTACATTGCAGTAAAATCTCACATACATTAATTAATATAATTGGTAATATTACCAGAAGAAAACTAAATATTTTTGAAAAACATTGCCACCAGACGGTACCTATGCCTATCTAAAATTCAGTAGGAAGAAAATACATGTTTCTGTTTCCCTTTTTTGTCTCATCAGGTTTTTAACATTTATTTTGCTACTATGCTATTTTGAATGTTCCACAGTTTGATATATTAAACCAGGCTTCTTTTATGGCCCATGTTAAGAACACGCAGTGCATTCAAATAGCACAGTGGTAGTGGGTCTTTCATCTTGTGCCTAGTGTATTTCATTTCCCCTGTGTTCAGATTAAACAAAGCTTTTGAATTCATTTGAAGCAACTGTAATGAGAATATTTAACACAGGTCAAATGCAGATAGTGGAACTCCAGAGGTCCTTGAAAATAGTCTGCCTTTTGACACTGGGCCACGATGCAAGGTGAAAGTGTTGCCACCTTCACTTTTTTTTAAAGGAAGATTATGATATTCTATTTGTAACATTAGTGGAGCCTTAATGAATTTTAAAAAGGAATATAGTCAACAAAAAGAATAATGAAGTGGTCTACATGATTTTAACTAAAGCCATTACTAGAAATTGCATATATATCTATACATTAAAAAAAATGATTGTCTAATATTCTAAACAGTATACATGAATTTAACTTGTAGAATGTAAACATAAAATGTGAACAATAGAAAACAAGAAAGGAGAGCATTTCTTGTGTGAATGTTTGTGTAGATAGCTACAGATACAATCAAATCCTCAGCTGGTATAAGTCAGCATAACTCTCTGATTTCCATGAACTGATTTACACTAGCTTATTTGCCATTTACAGGTAATATATACATGCATTTGAACACTGCTTTTCAGTTAGACACAGTGAAGAAATGCATGTCAAGTTATTCAGGGTGGTAAACAGCCTAGTTCATCCAGGCTGACTGATTTTCCCCTGCAGCAGTTCCCTTATAAGAGGTTTTTTTGAGTGATTCTTCATCTCCTTTGCTGAAAATATTAATTCTGTTTTGAGCCTGTCACTTTTGTGCTAAGCAAGAGGGCATATATGCATCCACTGTTTGCTAGGCCAGAACCTCTGGTCAAAAGTCTTATGTGTGATGACTGTGAAAGCCATTAACAGGATTTCAGCCCTGAGGCGAGTACCTGTTGTCAGTGCCTCTTTACAGGGAGGAAAATGCCATTTTGGTTGAAAAGTGATCAAGGTTCTACCTTGACTCAGGAAACCTCCCTATTAAACTGTAGTCCTAATTACGTGTAGGGCACTTTAAATCCCCACAACGAAGGAAGGAATTTCAGGAAAATCATCAGCTTCAAAGTGCTTTTGTTCTCCTTTGGAGGAGTTAGTCCTGCTGATCAGGACTGAAAGAAGAGCCAGATTACCACCCCAAGCTACATAGACAGTTTTATTAACTGGTCCTTCCTAAAACTGTAGCAGGTTAATCTCTTTCAGACACTGCAAACATTCCTTCCAAGTCAGTGCTTCCAACAAGTAGTTTGATGTTACTAAGTAGCTGTTTTAGATCTTGGTCGTTTCCAGGGAGGGAATTTGTCTCTTCAGTGTAAGCTCAATTTAAATCAGAAAACTCAGATCTCAGAAACTAGTCAGATTTCTATACTGAAAGTCCCCTTAAATCTGTGGGCAATATACTCTTCATCATGGGTATGCAGGACCTGGAAAAGCCTTCCTGTTGCAGGAAGGAAACGCAGCTATCGAATAGTGTACTGGGTCTGGCTGGGATGGAGTTAACTTTCTTCATAGCAGCCCCTATGGTGCTGTGTTTTGGATTTGTGGCTAGAACAGTGTTTCTAACAGGCTAATGTTGCACGATTTCAAAGCATTCTGGTTTTCCCACTCAGCACCCCCAGCGAGTAGACTGGGGCTGGGCTAGAGGCAGCCAAAGGGATATCCCATACCATATAACATCATGCTCAGCAATAAAAACTGGGGAGTTCCGTCTTCCAAGGTGGCTATTCCCCAGAGGCTGGCTGGGCATCGGTCTGCTGGTGGGAGGCGGTGAATGGTTGCCTTTGCATCACTAGTTTTATTCCTTTCACTTACTAAACTGTCTTTATCTGGACCCAAGAGTTCTCTCATTTTTGCTCTTCCTGTTGTCTCTCCCGTCCTTGCTGGGATTTGGGGGTGAGCAAGTGGCTGTGTGGGTGCTAAGCTGCTGGCTGGGTCAACATCATCAGGAAAATTCATACCTGGCCTTCTCAAGCTCATCAAAGCTCCAGTCAAAATCAGAGCTCAAAATATCATCTCTTCATTTTGAAACTGTGCAAGAGTCTTACAAGATACAGTTATGAACTTCTACCACCAAAAATTTGAAAGAAAAAGAAAAAAATTAACTCAGGAAAATATCTTCTTTCTTCCAGTGGAAGTACTTCTTTACTAGTGTATAGTACAATCCAAGGGATCCTACTGAATTTCAGTACTTGATTATCCTCATCTCTCATTCTGTGTGCTGGTCATAATAATTTCATTTCCTCTTCCTCCTCCTCTTCTCTGAAGGATATCACACAGGCTTCAAAGTTAATAATAGATTTTCAATTTCCTTACTCATAAAAATCAAAGTAAACCAAAAATTAGTTATCCTTTCCTGTACTTCACTTCCAAAGAAGTACGTAAGACAGCGTGAAAGTGAGCTAGCATTATTTTGAAAAGCCTTTAAATTTTTGCATAGCAAAAATGAGCAGAGCTAACTGGTCAATACCCAGTAACACACATGCCAGCTCAGCAGTGAATAATCACTTTCAGCTTCCTCTGGGTATTTATTCAGCTTCATGGATGAAAAATAAAAATGTTTCCAGCTGATGTGACACGAGTATAGTTCTCATCAATCCTTTAGTTGTAACACAATGAACACAGCTGGTAACGCTTGAAATCTAACTTTGATTTTCTTTTGAACATTATGCAGTGTTAATATTATGCAGGTCTTTATGCATCTCACTTATAAGCACCTATGTGGAAACATCCTGGCCAGCTCCTGCAGTTGACAAAGTAGTTATTTCTGCGTATATCACAACAAAGAAGCAAGTGAGTCTAGAAGAGGAAGATGTAACTGTTAACTGATGAAAATACTAATTTTCAATAATTTCTAATTAAGTCGGTAATTTTGGTAAAGTTTTGTCATAATTTGTCAAATGAATGTTCGCGTGGAGTTGTAGATATCTGTTCAGTAATGCATAGTCTCATAGTCTCTCTGTGCATGTTCTGCAGAATTACATGGGGGAGATGTATAGGTACACAGATTTTTCTCTTTCCCTCCCTCCTTATATACGTATATATGCATATAGATAAATATACAGGAATATATATTTGTATTTTTTTCTTAGTATAATAACTTTTAACAAGAATATATATTAATATATGCCACTTAAAGGCCATTTATTGAAAACTTTCCATTCTAACTGGAAAGTACATGGACTCACCTGCCTTCAGGAACATAAGACTTAAGATCCCATTATATATTTCAGCAGTAATCTAAGAGACGTATTTTCACATTCAGGAGAAATAGGTTGCTTTCCATAAGTCTCATTCCAATGACTGCTGAGAAGAGTTACGCAACTAACTCAAACTTAGCTTATAATTTTTAGGTTATTGTGAACTTTCTCTCATGAGTGGATGTAGTGGGTTTGGCTGGGATAGAGTTAATTTTCTTCATAGCAGCCCCTATAGTGCTGTGTTTTGTATTCGTGACTAATACTGTGTTGATAGCAGACCAGTGTTGGCTGTTGCTAAACAGTGCCTGCACAGCATCAAGGCTTTGTCTTTTTCCAACTTTGCTCGCACCCAGCAAGCAGGCTGGGGTTCGGCAAGAAGCTGGCAGGGGACACAGCTGAGACAGCTGACCCGAATGGACCAAAGAGGCATTATATACCATATAAATTCATGCTAGACGATAAAAACTGGAGCAGGGGTGAGTCTTTTCTAAAGTAGCCATTGCTTGGAGACTGGCTGGGCATCAGTCTGTTGCTAGGAGGTGGTGAGTGATTGCCTTTATTTTTTTCTCTTTCCTTCTGTTATTCAACTGTCTTTATCTCCACCCATGATTTTTTTTTTTTCGCCTTTGCCCTCTCGAGTTTCTCCCCCATCCCACTGTGGGGGGCATGAGCAAGTGACTGGCGGGATCTTACCTGCCACCCAGGGCAACCCATCACAGTGGACTGCAAGAAATTACCTCAATTGCATCACCTGAGTTTGACTCCTGTAACATTGAACTGAGGGAAAACCTGTCCTACAAAATCCAAGTTCCAAACTGTATGTAGGATGTTATTGACCAAAATAAATGGCTTGACTTAAAATAAAGGGCATGTGCAGTCCTAGTAGTCCTGTTATATTCCATTTAACTGATCTTGCTTTGCAGTCATACCATATTAAAAAATGAAGGTAACTGACTGCACTGCTGGAAGCAAACATTTGCCCCCAAAATACTCATAGACATAAGATGAAGGAATATAAATGTTTGTATTTTCCACTAAAAATCTTTGTTTACTAAAAAGTGCCACATTCAGAATGATTTTTGTTTGCACATCTACTTATGATATTACTAATAAAGGTGGCTGTCTCAATGAGGTGGCAGTTAATAGAAGTTTAACAGTGCCACCAGAATTTTCAAATTGTTTTTCTTCTGCCTCCAGCAGCATCACAGTTTTCTTCATTGCATACTGCAGAATTTAATTACAGGTTTAACAGGAGTAGCTAATGGTGCTGTACGTGTACAGGTGAACAGGTGATCATAGTTAGAATATGTGAGGTAAAAGCTGACATTGGTTTGAAAATTAGTTCCAGAGCTCAAGGTCAAAGTTCAGAAGGAAAGTAGACTTTCAAAGAAAACATCTTTGCAATCAGTATCTGAAATCTAAATTCTAAATCATAAAATCAGTTATACTTAATGCCCACAAAGTAGATTTTGACCATTAACTTTTCTCGTTTTCTGTCCCATTCGGGTACACACTCTCAAATGATTTTCAAGTGGAATCTTTCCATCTTGAACATCCTTAATTCAGTTCAACTCTCTTTCCTAAGTGCTTATTTTTGACACTACACATGAAGAATAAAACCCTCAGAGTGACAGTCTGTGATCATGTTTCATGTGGCAGACTTCATTTGCTTTCAGTTTATATTGCTATCAATTTATGACTTTGTTCCTTAAATAGTTATCTTTTTTCCACATTGTAACTGATATATTGAATGATGTATGTTTGAGAGGTATTTCAAGGAATCTTAACTTCAGTCATTAACTGGTTATCTCTTGGCTCAGGAACCTTTCATTTGTTGAGAGAAAGTTAATATTTTTAAAGCAAATAAACCAGCTTTTCAATATGTAATTATTTTCTTATCAATTTTACATTTTCATGTCCTTTTGAGCATCTAGCGTGCAGTGCTTGAATTTACATTTAGCTCTGCAGGAACTGCTTTAAATATTATTATTATGAAGGAAGAAATCAAAAATCAAAGTGAATTTTTAGTACAATAGCGAGGTATAGGAAGGTGCATTTGCAGTAACAGCAGCCTGCGTTATTGTATAGAACCAACTCACAGCTTGACAGAAAGTCCCTGCTGGGGAGGAAATGTAGGGGAACTGGCAGAATTTTGCTGCATCTGCTCCCTACTGCTAATAAGCTTTAACCTGTTTCATTTTTATTATGCTTACTGTTTAGATATTTTGCTTCCAAAATTATATCTGTAACTATGAGAACACATAAAAGGGAGCATGACAGGTAGGGCTGTTTAAAAATTTAAAACTACCAGCAAGGGATATTAAAGGCCATAATGGGTAAGATGGTTGCCTTCTCAGTGTGGGTTTTTAGAGTTCAGGCACTGCAGCGCTGGTAGAAAGACTGAGTGTAAGTAGTGGGTAAAACAGATTTCGTAGCTTGAGTAGCTCATACAGCCAGAAGGCACCGTTAAATCATTTAGTCTGACCTGTATATCACAGACCATTACATTTCACCCAGAAATTCCTATTTTGAACCCCGTGAGTATACCTAGACTAAAATATATCAGACCTTAGGGCTTTAAAATACTTTATGCCACAGGATATGAACCAAGAGGCTGAGCTTCCCATGCAGTAGGAGACGTGTTTATCAGGTTGGTAAGTACACATGGTAGCGCAAATACTTCTGCAAAATAAGCCAAACAACCAAAGGCTTGTATGCACTTAACAGAAGTGAAAATCCCTTCCTGAACCCTTTGACTTACGGAAAAAAATACAGGTATTCATATTGTATCAGAGCACTTGCTTGTTGAAATGTTCTGCTGAAGCCATAAACAGTTCCTTCCGGAAGGAAAAAAAAACAAACAAAAAAAACCAAACCCCCAAAAAACCAAGAAACAAAAACACCACCCCCTAAAAAAATCCCAAACCAACCAGAATAAACAAAAGTTAGATTTAATCTCTCATTAGGTATCAGTGAGAGTAATTAATGGCCCAATAAGAGGGAAAATCTTCTCCTTCAAGCAGTCATATTAATTGTCTAATTCTGAATTTCAGGCATTTTGCTCCTTTGACAGCCATGCTGGCAGTCCTGTGCTTCTCAGGTTCTCAGTCCAGACACATTCATTGCAGTCCTTTGAACATGCTTTCCTCTGAATAATCAGTGCTACAGGTGCTGAGGTTTATAACCATCTAAAAATGTGGGGGCAATGGTATTGTATATTTTCCATTTGATATTATCACATGCTTCCCATAACTGATTATCCAACATTTTAACATTTTTCTTTAGCTCTGATGGTGGCATAATTGTCACATACAATTATGAAATGTATTTTGAAGAGAAATGGAAATGTATAAAATTCAGTGGGTAGCTGAAAACTCTTAAGTCCATGGGGCTATTGAGACTGTGCTTTTAGATAATGGGATAGAGCAAGATTGTCATACGTAGCTGATAAATCAAGCAAAAATGGAAGCCCCAGTCTTAAGTAGGAGATTCTTCTCCATTACTGTGCATGCAGAAGTCTGTGTCTTTCTTTCGGCAGGCCAGTTTGCATTTTCTCTTTTTCTTTCAATTTATACTAACAAGTGATTATTTGAGCTTACTTTTCAAGAAAACTTTCAGGCTGGTAAGTCCAGAAAGCAGAGGTGTTAGCCTAGTTACTACAGACTTTGTATACAGTCTTCAGGCTTTCAGTTGTTTGTTTGTTCTAGAGACTCATTCAAAGCTGATTATGTCTTCATGGAAATGTGATACTGATTGCTCTTACTTTGATAATGTCACAGAGCTTCTCCGTTTCTGAAATGAAAGGATGAAAACACAGAGATCCAACAATAGAAAAGAGAGACAAAATTAACAAGCAAATGATACTCTTATGTACTAACTGTAATCAAAAGGGAGCTTGTAAGGTTATGTCTTTAATTTCAGCTGATCCGTTTTGTCTATCACACAGAAGTGGCGAAAATTTATGCCACTTCTTGGCCTCTGTTGACTATCGTGGTAGAAGATAGAACAGCAAGTTGCTAAATTATTCTGAGTGATATAAACTATAGATTATATATAGTTATTCATCTGATTTCTTATGATCTCTATTTTCATGAGTTTCTATATTTGCTTATCTTTTTTATGTAATGCTTACATATACTTAGAGTAGTACTATTCAGAGACCACTCATCATGAAACTTTTGATTTTGCAAAGACTTAAACATATTCTTTATGCACCAAAAAGCTGTCTCAACTTATAAAATCAAATTTACGCTAGATTTATTGTAGGATTTGGGCCCTACGAGTGGTGTTAGTTAATTTTTGTGCTAGTTTCTTCTGACATACTTGGTTGACTACCATAAAATTTTAGCCCATCATCTTGACAAATCGTAGTAATAGCCAGCAATATATTGTATAGATTTCAGATTTCCTGTACTCTTGCTAATATAACTTGAGGTATGCTTATTTTATTCACATACAAACTTTTCCTCTCTGGGAAAAGTTAAGCTGTTGTGCTTGGCATGTTAATTGCTGACCATTTCATATCTAATAATTAATTTTGTATCACTACCATAGCTGCATGGAGAATTTTTCAGAATTATTTGAAGAAAACTTAATTTGGATTTTTTTCCCAAATGCCAGCATGTGGAATTACAATCATTACATTAAGAGATTACATTAATTCAAAATCCATTAGAATTACAAAAATTGATTGAAAGTACCCTTAGAAATAGTACTGCCTCTAAATGTCTATGCCCATATTTGTTCCCCTGTATTTACTTTCCCTTTTTCATGTTGTTTTATTTAAAGATATATAAAGACTGCACAAAGAAGAAATTATTCTGCAAAATGTGCTATCAGATGCTGACAAAAAATAAAAAAAAGAACCACCTTGTTTTCTCTAGGTTTTCTCTGGTTCAGTAACACCAAGTAAGTACAGGTTCAGTTTTCCAGCTTGCCATTGTACAAAATATTTTCTACATGACACAGTGGTAACTGAACTACCATCAGCTTTGTCCAACACGTTGTGGAGTAGAGAGGACTAAAATTTCTGAAGAACTTGTTTCTTTTTATTTTAACTGTATTTATTCCACGATAAATATTCAGGTTTATAAGACTTCATTTTTAGTCTGCCAGTCTTGTGTTAATGTATTTTTGGCATGAAGCAAATAATCTGTTTTATTTCGGGAAGGAATACTAGATGTCAGACTTTCTTATTTTTGTAAGCTTTGCAAAAAGAATACTCTTAACAATTTTATTGTTATAAAACACTGTGGTATTCATTCTTTGAATTCAGGCGTGCTATACCAGGAATGCATGTGGCCTATTTATTAGACAAACTAGGATGTTGAAAAGGATTGCTTCTATCCTACTTTCTTCAGGAACTGACATTTTTATTCTTATGCAGTTTTCCTAGTGGAATCTTTACTTTTTAAAGTCATAAACCTATTGTTGTGAGAGATTCTAGCAAAGCTTAAACTGGATCTCAGGAGTTTGATGCACTCTGTTTAATGCAGGCAGTGTAAAAGAAATTTTAAATGTATTATTTAAAGGCACATTAATCTTGCCACTGTAATGGTGTAATAATGCATACCATAGAAGGTTTTCATAAACTCAGCTTCTAAAAGTAACATCAGAGTATCTTTCTTTTTGTTCTCCAAGTCAACTCTTTGTAGAGATAGCAATTACGCATTCATCTCTCTCTCTTACAGCCTGATTCCATAGTCAGCTTTGAGGTAGGTAGACCTTAGTCCTTACTCACACAACAAAAACAATATTTCTCATTTGGAACAAATGGAGGGTAGTCAAAATAAACAAATTTATGTCATAAATGTTAATAGCTGAAATGTGTACCTTTTTCAATTAAATTCAGTAAAATAGTTAAATGCTTATAGAATGGATTGAGTGTAGGTTTGTCCTATACTCATTATTCCTGTGTTTTCATTGGAATTTTAATAGGTCTGCCTTTGATGATTTTTTTTTTTAATGAAAAAATACACTATTAGTTAAAGAAATTCTTTTTTAAGGTTAGCACTTTTAAAGAAACACTCTGGGTTAGTTTACAACCCTTATAGCCCTGCGTTTTTCATATAACTATGTTCATTGCATTGGGTTCTGGTTTGTTTTGTAGCAGTGTTGTGAATGCATTAGGCATTCATTAGTGTGAGAGTATTCTGTAGCTCTCCTAAATATGCGCAATGAATATCAAGTGAATCTTTACTAAGAACTAAGGCATACAAAATGCAAGGACTTGGTAATACTATGAACCAATGTGATAACTTCTTGTATCTGAGCGGAGCTCAGGAAAGCATTATCCACGCAGCAGTTCAGATAATCGTTTTACTTTAATGGAGAGATACAGGTTAATTACAAGTTTAAAAACCAATTGACAACCGCTGTTGTTAACCTTCCTTTTTGTGATATGAAAGGGCTTGTATTTCTGCGTTAAACATGTTCATAAAAGTGCTAGCTAAGGAATGTAGTTCTACCAAGCTACCTTTTCAGCTTCGGCCTATGCATGAATATAAAGTGTAGGAGGAGTTCCCATTCTCGTTTCTCATTATTAGATCCCTTACTGAATTGGATGACATTTGGTAACTGTAGTACTGTGGCCTTCAATAAGTTTTCAGCCGAGCCCTTCGACCCCTTCTATTTCCAGCCAATCATCCTTATACTCCTGCAGATTTGAGTTAAGCATCCATTGCAGAACTTCGTTAGAGGGGTTAAAACACAGCAGACTGGGTGGCTCCAGTGTAACAGGGCTCAAGGTCCCCATTCCTGTGGCAGTGCCTAAAGCAGACAAACCTCCTGCTTGGCACTGTCGGGGACTGTCTGTTGTGTTTTGGTTGTCTGTGCTGTCTCCATCAGTGTAAGCAGGGACTGAAGATATATATGCCCCCCTAAAAGTAGGATTCCAGTTCTCTCTGTGATTGTGCTTTGGGAAAAAGGAGAAGAGGGAGCATTGTTTTTCCTCAGGAAGAGGCCAAGAGTAACCACATCAAACTCCCACTTCTTCCAGCCCAATATTCTGATGCCAATACCTCTGCTCAACTAGCTGAAGAACCGCTTCAAAGCTGTTGTTATCTGCATTCTTCTGCTTGATTCTCTGTTCACCATTCATCTATAAAATCAGTCTGGAATATTGCAGATAACATAAAACTCCCTTAGAATTACAGAAATATTGGAAAGGACTAGTTGTTGGAAGGGACTAGTGAAAATTCAACCAGTCCAGTCAAGAAAGCCCAGTCATTTTTCTTCACCAAACATACCACTAGTATCAGCATAAGCATAAATTCTTATGTAAGAACATAAGAATAGCCGTAATGGTGTAGCCTCTGCTTAGTATTCTGACTCCAAACAGTAGCCCTAAGCAGATGTGAATAGTAAAAACAGAAAAAGCATATATCCACCCTAATATTCTCCCAACCTCAAACTATTTTAATGCATATTTAAATTAATTAAATTAATTTTAATAGTTACATAAATCATTAATTTTTACATAAATTATTAACTAGTGTATAAATGAAGAATTAACTAAGAATTTTAATATGTCTCTTTTATAATCCCCACTGAACCTGTGTTCTGAGTACTTGTTCAGGCTCCCCTTGAATCCCTGTAAAGTTCTTGCAACCACAGCATTCTCTATCAAGGAATTGCAGGTGTCACCCACCGTCGTTCTTTTTGAAAACATGCTCTTACTAATGTCATTTGGTGATCTGTAGTTCTTGTACAGAAAGACAAGCATGCAAAATCAATTCTTATCCCTATCCACCCTTCTTATGTCATGTATGATTTTGTAAACCTCTGTCATATTCTCCTTAAGAAGTCTGGAGAACATTTCCAGTCAGACCCTCCAGAGCTTTTGATCATCTTTGTTGTCCTCCTCTGAACACGTTCTGGGTCTAATATATCCTTTTTCAGCTGAGAGATCCAGACTTGTGTATCTTACTCAAGGTGAGGGTGAACTGTGAGATTCTACAGTGGCATAACGTTACCCACTTTGTTCTCTATTCCTTTCCTAAGAATTCATAATGTTTTACTTGCTTTCTTGATTGCTGTCAACTGCTGTGATTCTTTATTAACCAGTCCGTGAAGACTTTCCAAAATGTTACTTAGCTTAGCATGGCACTCTTCTCAGTGTTTCCAGTAATATGGCATCAACCTACTTTGGTATTATAAAATGTCAGGTAAATAACAGAGTCACATTCTCAGTCCTCCTAAAATCTACGCTGTACCTTCTGGTTTTCCCCTGAGTTATTGAAATGTGTATTGTATCACCAGAAGAATATCAGTATTTTCTTCACAGTGGGGAAAGTCCTTCGTTGAGTTGCGGTTTCTTTCAAAGCAAGGTGTTAAAAAATGAGTGTTCATAGTCCTTCTCTGGATAGGGAACGATATGGATCCAATGCATGTGTTTAGAAAAATCTGCTTTTTGGCTTCCTTTCCCAAACTTTCTGGAACTCCATCTTTCCCGCCTTTGATAAACTGAGTAGCAGATGATCCTGTTGGCAGAGGGAGGATATTGTGAATCATGTTTTGAGGACAGTCTAACATGAGATTCAGTTAGAGCTGAATCACTTGTCATTTCAAATCTTTGTCCAAAGTTTGGGTATCTACCATTCCATAGCACGACAGAATCAGAATCCTGCCATAGTGTGGTCTCTGAGATGGTCCAGTTTGCATCCATTCCTGAAAGAAGACATTGTTACAGAGTCTTTATTTTCAGAGGATGTCTCCTGCACAGCGAAAGGATGTTACCTGGCTTCCTTCTCCAGCCCTCTTTAAATCAGATCATGTAAAAGTACAGCACAGAAGTAGCATCCTTCTCCATATTACCTCAGCAGCCATTGAACCTTTGCTATCTGCTCATTTTCCCCTATGACATGCTGACTCCTCCTGGTGCAAAGCTACCTTGCAGTATTTGTTCTTAGAAAGGATTAAATCCTGTGGAAAACCTAACAAGTGGAAGTAGGAATCTTCAACAGGCAGACCCTCTCCCATGAACTGAAAATCATTTGAATACTGATAGCTAGAAAATAAGCGTTTAAAGGCAAATACCTTTACATGACAGCTACACCTACAGCCTAATGAAATTTGTAAAGATTTGTAAAATTCAGGTCATGCATACTTTAAGAAATCGCTGCTTTCAACAGTGTTTGCCCCAACAGTTTTCTTGTTTCTCAATAATAAGAATTTTAGAGGTTCCCAAGAATTATTTGACACTTCTTTTTCAAGAATCACAAGCCAAGCTGTATCCTCTTCTACCTCATCTTTTTTTCCCAAGACTGAAGGTATAGAAAAAGGGCTAGGCCAAAACATGTGCTCCTTTATAGAACAGTCTACAACAGTATCCCTAAAAACATGTTTTTCTTCATAGTACCACAGCTGTCTGCCAGAAGTGCTGAATCTCATTGATGAGAGTGCTGAATCAATTGTAAAAAGCAACTTAGTCATAAAATAATTCCTCTTCATTTTCAGTCTTAATACTTACTTCTATTGTTCTAGCATCATATGAATAGTATTTCTTGGCAGACCTTATATATTCATCCTCATTTGCTAGACAGGCTATCATAAAGATCTTCAGCTGTTTAAGACAGTTGTAAATTTCTGAAAGGTAACTCATAAATGCAGCATCCATGTGCAACACAAATGTCAGTGGTTTCTTGAAAATAAGTCAGGAGAGGTCATTGTTAGAAGTACTTCTGTAAGATTCTGCAGCAGCTGATGAAAGATTATTAGTGCCCAGTAGCTCCATCACTTGTGCTTTGTGCAAACTGTAAAGTTAAAGGTTGTGAGTGCTATGGTACTGTACAGGTGCACCATGAATAGTCTTTTCACACAGAATGAATCTCATTTGTTAAATTTGGAAATGTACTTTCTCCTGGCCTTAATTTTCATGTAGTTCTTCATATTCTAAATGGCAGCTGAAGGCAAGCAGAAATAGTGAGTAATTGACTTAACAACCTAAGACAAGTACAGGGAAGTAGAAAAGTTTGTCTTAGTGCTTGATGTGACCTGAGAGAGCTTTTTAGACTTTTTTTTCTAAACAGTACCTCAGCACCTTGGGCCAGCAAAGTGGCCTTTAAGCCTGAATGAGCATGACTTTTTTTTTTCTCAGTGCAAAGCTCCAGTATTTCATCTTTTCAAACTGTTTTACAGCACTCAGAGCAGAATTATATTGACAAGGTTAGAATTCATCTCCTAGAGGAGAATACTGGGCTCCTCCTATTAAGTGCTAATATAACATTTATGTGTTGGTACCTTAATAACAGCCCTGGCTAGCCTAATGAAAGTACTGAAAGCAAACAGTACTCAGTGAGATTTTATTATGACTGAAGTGACTGCAATTTGAGACAAATTGTCCCTGGTTTTGTTTCCATATCAAAACCAGAAATGCTAAAGCAATTGCTACAAGTTTGGTATAGAATTAGACTCCACTATCGTTAATATAGAAGTAAGTGCATTTTTCATGTAAACAGTTCACGAGGGTCAAGCATCAAAGATATTCTGTGCAAAATGCTTGTCAATAACTTTGTGAGTGAATTTTGAAATAAAGTGCCTGTAACCTGTCATTATTTCTTCATCTCAAAGTTGAGAGCAAGTGGATGAAAATTGAGCTTGTGAATTGAAGGTACTGTGAGTTATATGGCCTTATCGACTTCAGGCAAAATGACAGGTTTGCCTTGTTATTATTTTTCCTTTCAGAGGTCAGGCAATGGACAATGTTACCAGTATATACTGTGGTGTAAGCAAATTGGCATATAAAAAAAGTTATTATCTGTGTACACAAAGAAGATGGTGTAAGTCACTAATATTAAAAATGCTTAATGTATTGCCTCTCCATAAAAATGGAGGAAAAAGTACGAAAAAAAATAATCTGCTGGCCAGACTAAGCATTTCCACTGTTCAACTATTTGAACAGTTGTTCAAAAAACCCAAATGTGTTCAGAGAGCTGATAAGTTAATGTAAATTCATACATTTGAGAGTATGTATATCATAAAATGTGGTTGCTTTCCATAAATAGACCTTGTTGTATCCATAATAGGAGTATGAGTATATGCATTTAAGTATAAGGTAACAGCAGACCTAAATGTGTGTACTGGTTTTGGATGGGATGCAGTTAACTTTCTTCATAGCAACCAGTATGGTGCTATGTTTTGGATTTGTGACCAAAACAGTGTTGATAACACACCAGGCTTTTTAGCTATTGCTGAGCAGTTCTTGCACAGTATCAAGGCCTTTTTCTGTTTCTCACACTGCCCTGCCAGTGAGTAGGCTGGGGGTGCACAAGAAGCTGAGAGGGGACACAGCTGGGACAGCTGACCCCAACTGACCAAAGGGATATTTCATGCCATGTAACATATTCAGCCATAAAAACCAAGGGGAGAGGTCTTTGGGAGGATAGCCATTGCTCACAGTCTAGCTGGGTATTGGTCTGCTGGGGGGGGGGGGTATTAAGTAATAGCCTTTGCATCGCTTGTTTTCTTTTTCTCCTTCCTTTTTTCTTCATTTATTAAACCATCTTTATTTTGATGCACAAGTTTTCTCACCTGTGCCGTTGGGGAGGGGAGGAGTAAGCAAGCTGCTGTGTGGTGCTTAGCTGCTGGATGGAGTCAACCCACCACAATGTATTGTTCCTAGTTTAAAGCTCTTATTTTGAAACATTATATTCACTTCCTATACCTGTTAACATGCTACAGTGCAATTTATACTAAAATTTTTACAAAGTTAGCAGAAAGCCTGTCCCACTTCTTTAATACCATCAGAAGAAAAGGAACTCAGTTACTCAGAGTTAGCTTACCAAGTTAGCTAATTAGATGTGCTAGTTGATGTGAAAACAATTTAAAGATACTTTCTAAATGAGCTCTGCTACCGAGAAAACACGTTTTCTCTTCTAGAGGGTTTGTTCAAGATCATTCTGCTGTTCAGAACTATCTGAACTGTATCTTTGCTGTATCTGAACTGTGTCTTTAGTACTCCAGCTTTCAAAATAAATCTTATGTGCTTTACTAACTCTCTAGTTCTGTAGTTTTGGTAGTTCCTACCATTTCTGTTCTTCAAAGACCATTGGTACAGACAAAAGTTACTGTATGCAGAAAGACTTTTTTTTGATTGCAGAATGCATGCAAAATACATTATGGTCAGCATTTTTTTAAATGGTGCAGGCATAAGAGTAATTTGAGATTGCAAAAATGAGCAGATATTAACTGTCAGACAAATTCGTAATTGCTCAAGGTGACTTGTCAGTAAGATGGAAAGTTTAGGAGGAAAACAGTCTCCATGAAATAGCTGTACTGCACATACTTTTTTGAATATATTTGCTGAATATGAGCAACATTAATTTCTACCAGCTCTGTAATATGTACAATATTTTGTTTATCTTTTAGGTTGAAGATTCAGAGATGTATCATGATGCAACTACAGAGTGTGGGTTGCTTGCTGTGGTTGTAATATCTCACCTACCCAGAGATGCTGCCATTGAATGGCACGTTATTGCAGTAGTTGATGATCCACTCCAGAGAAAACATTTTACAGTGAAGATGTTGTCAGAGGGATTCCAAATTGAGTGTGAATCTGTGGAATCTAGTTCTGCATCTTGTGCATCAATCTCCATACGTCTGAGCTGGATTTCACCATCCCCTTCTCAGCTTGATTTAGATAGACCTCTTCATGACTTAGTTGCTATGTTTAGACAAGCTGTTGAGAAACTTTCAGAAGACTGCACTGCAAGTCCTTTGTCTTTTAGAGCTTTCTTCAAGGAGGATGTGTTTGATGCTGAAACACTACAAACAGGTAAGACTTATGATAACAGAAACCAGATGTTAATCATGAGTATAAGATAATTTTTGTTTACTTCTACATAAGGTTTCGTTGGAAGAAGACATTTTAGAAGTGCCTTTCAAGGATCGGTGGCCAAGATGGTCAATAGCATCCTGGCTTGTATCAGAAATAGTGTGGCCAGCAGGACTAGGGAAGTGATCGTTCCCCTGTACTCGGCGCTGGTGAGGCCGCATCTCAAGTCCTGTGTTCAGTTTTGGGCCCCTCACTACAGGAAAGACATTGAGGTGCTGGAGCGTGTCCAGAGAAGGGTAATGAAGCTGGTGAAGGGTCTAGAGAACAAGTCTTATGAGGACCAGCTGAAGGAACTGGAGTTGTTTAGCCTGGAGAAAAGGAAGCTGAGGGGAGAACTTACCGCTCTCTACAACTACCTGAAAGGAGGTTGTCAGTCTCTTCTCCCAAGTAACAAGCGATAGGACAAGAGGAAATGGCCTCAAGTTGTGCCAGGGGAGGTGTAGATTGGATACTAGGAAAAATTTCTTTACTGAAAGGGTTGTCAGGCATTGGAACAGGCTGCCCAGGGAAGTGGTGGAGTCACCATCCCTGGAGGTGTTTAAAAGATGTGGAGGTGTGGTGCTGAGGGACATGGTTTAGTGTGGACTTGGCAGTGTTGGGGTAATGGTTGAACTCGATGACCTTAAAGGTCTTTTCTAACCTAAACAATTTTTCTTTTTCTGGTACCAGGCATGCTTCTCATATAGAAAGGCTCTATTCTTGGACATTTTGAAGTCCAAACAGGATAAAGCCCTGGATTACTTGTTCTGATCTCTCTCAGCTGACCTGTCTTTGAGTAGGAGGTTGGATTAGATGATCTCAGTCCAATCTGAGTTATTTTGTGATTCCATGAAAGAGAAGTTGCTGAGAAATCCAGCCAACTCAGGGTTGAACAAAGGGAGAATTAATCTTTTGCATAAAAGGCTTTGAACTGCTGTCCATTTGGTAGCCTATTTTTGTCATGATCTAGAACTATGTTCAAGTAACCAGATTGTGCGTGCTAACAGGCACTCTTTTGAGAATAATTAATGAAATATAAATGTTTTAAAACAAATGTTGTATCCTCTAGATTAGAGGGTGTCCGGTTTTGAACATGGGCTGGTTTCTTACCAACTTATTTAAATAGAACTTGCTAACAAATTTACTGTTTTTTCCCAAAGTTTATTTTTTCAAAATCTCATTCCCTTACCAAGTAAAGAGAATACAGAACAATAAATATAATGTTGCAACTATAATTTATTTCTTATGTTGTACATCTGTATTTTGGTCTATGCTTAATTTGGGACAACTAATATTACACAAGAGCACAAAAGCTTCTTTTATCTGTCAGGCCTATGGATCTGGTAGACCATACGTGTATTGAAATCAGTAAGAGCTTTGTTATCAGTTTGAGAAGGAACAAAATCAGGTCCTTACTCTATATTTATCTCAAACATGCATGCACTTTAAAAATCCTTGCAGACCACAACTGATCCATATTAATTAGCTGACATAAATGTTAGCCCTCAAATATTCTACTGTCCTATTTTTTTTTTCTTAACCTGCAGCAGTTTTTGAGGAAAATTCAACTTGACATTGTTTAATAGATTTAAAGTACAGGAATTGAAAGCTATAAAAATGTGGCATAGAATAAGCATATTTAATCCAGGAAGCAAGGAATGAACATATAGTCTGACAGAATGTTGTTGTTTTTACTACATCTTGTTTAAGAGCTAAAAGGAAACCTGATAAAACATGTTCCTGGCATGGGATTAACATTACTGTTTTGTCTGCTCTCTTTCTGATATTTCTCAGGCCATAAAATTATTTCCAAATAAATTTCATTTGCTTTATTATATATATTGTTCAATATAATGTGTAAACTGTATACATAAAAATTTGATTCAATTCCATTCATATTATACTACCAATGGCATAGATATAGAAGGATTTGTTGTGATTGTCAAATGCTCATTCTGGTTCAGATCTCTGCACTGTCATAATAATTCCTGTCATTATAGCAATTTTATCATTATCCCCACTGGTAAGAAATACATTCTTGCAAATCTGTCGAATATATCTAATACATTAAATTTACAAGTAGCACTAAGTCATTGATGAAGATTTTTAAAATAACTTTTTTCTACTTAGGAAAAATTTCCAGAAAGTTCATGTAATGGGAGGAAGAAATATGCTAAATATTTGAAAATAATTTCTCAAATTAAAATCGTTGTTGCTGAAGGGTGTTTTACTGATAGTTTCAATCTGATATAAAACTATTAGAAAACTCATTTTTAATATATTGTTAAGACACAGGGACATATTTAAGTGTTCTGCTAATATGTGTCCTTGGAGTCTTGAAAGGCATGTATTCTTCAGTGAAGCCTCCTCAGCTTTCCAAAAGGTGCAGCATATTACTGAACTGTGTCCTTGACTGTCTTTTGTATTATTATTGTTATCATTATTATTATACTTCTTATAATATAAAATGTACTCACACATATATATTAACTCTCATTTAAAAAAAGCACTGTATAAGGTCTCCAAGATGTTCCCATTCATTTCAGTATCCCCTAGACAGTGTCCATAAGCAAGACGACATAGTCTGTGTTTTATCTTCTCAGTTATTATTGGCAGTCTTTAGTTTTGACTGGCAAAACTACGGCAAACGTGTGTGTCCTTTAGTGTGCTTCACAGATGTAATATACCAGAACTAGTATCAGATCTTTCTTTTGAATCCCATGATATTTTAACCTGCCTATAACACCAGCCCAAGGTGTTAGATTGTTAAGTTCTGATGACCACAGCTTCTTCCAGTTTCTCATAGTGTATTCCTGTTTTCCTATTGAGCCTTAAGTTGGTCCTCATGTTTCATCTGCAACAGCCCATTAAAGTGTCAGCCTTCTTCCTAAATCTGGATTCAGGGCCAAGGGAGAAAAAAAGGCATGTTTTGCATTACCCAGTTTAATTCATTACCGGAATAGAATTCGAAACATACATATAATATATTTAGGCAAGTTCAAATAAGCTTATTCTGTTTATAGAATGCATGAATCTGAATGTGGCAAGTCACAAATTGTGGCTTCCAAAATAGCACTGGTTTGTGTCTCATCAGTTCTGAGCATGGCCAAAACTTGCTCATACCTGTCTCTGTAGACTTGCCCTAGGATATTTTGAGTATTTGGATGTCTCTGTGGTGATTTCTGCTACCTCTAAAGGTTACTTTCTGTTGCAGAGTATGTCTAGGTGGGTATCAGAATTTACTTATGCTACTGATCAGATAGTTGGTAAAACGGTCTTTCAAACACAGCACAGGATTTTACTAGGACACAGCATAAAGCAGAAATGTACTGATCTTGACTTGAAAATCTGCAGGCCTAATACACAGACTTTCAAAAAATATTGTTTCCTTGATGTGGCTGCCAGGACACAAATGATATTCAGAGAGCAGTTTTTCAGTTGCCATTTATTAATTCAGCTCAGGTAGTGCTGGTTGCTAACCATCTGTATGATGATCTGTTAGTGACATGTTTGATCTCCAACATGTGTTAGACATTGTTAATCCCACAAGTAGGTCTGTCCTTTTGGAGTCTTCAGCTACCATCAGATGCATTGTCTGCTGAGGAAAGATAATAACGTAGCAGGGGATGCTAGACGCCGGTACTCAAATATTTTTAATGTGAAACACGTCAGACATGTATCTATAATGGAAAAGACAGTAATTGTCATGTCTCGGAAATCAAGAGAGATGGTTGAGGAGATAACTGTTCCAGTCTTAGTGGATTTCAGTTGGACTTCCATAATGTCATAAGATTAGCAAATAGTCTTCAGTAATTCTTGTAAGATCTTGAATTGCAATGTATTGTCTCCTCTAGCAAAAAGGTGAAAAAGAAATAAAGGTACTTTTTCCTGAGTAGAACTTAAAATCATTGGAGTGAAAGGAGGAAATACTGCCACAGATCTTCTCAGATGAGCCTCTGATTAGATGAGTGCTTTTTTGGTGCAAAGAAATTGTCGTTTATGTAAAACTGTCCAAATAAATTAGAGAAATTTGTTTGTACCTGCCACAGTAAGATGAGAACCAGGAATATGTATACTCTGCATATTGTAACAGGTTATTGGAAAATATTATAGCCGGTGTTACTGATGTCAAAAGAAGCTAAAGGTTTGTAATGCAAATTTGAGACAGATAGCTTTCTGTCATCCTAAGACCAGATGTAAAGTTTTATTGAACAAAGTGTAGTACTGATGGTGAACTTCTCAGAGGCAATCCCTCATAACATACGAGAGCATTATGGGCACCGTGCTGAGACCACAGAACGTGTTAGAAGTAGGAGGATTAGATTAAGCTGACATATATACTTAGTAAGATGCTGTTAAGCCTTTAGAAGTCTTTAACATAAATTTGACTATTTCTTTCTTATTCTCATTTAAATATGCATTAATATAAACATGTCAGGACAATTTGCTATACCATCCAGTTGACTAGATTATACTTCAGTATAGGAAAGATGAATGTTCATAAGTCATCCCATTATGATTTCACAAGCCTTGTTCACAGGATGTATGCAAAATATTTTTGAATATTTATTAGGGAGTAGAAAAGGTCTTGCATTCACCAGAACATCATATTACATAATCCCTTTTTAATACTATAGAAAAAATGAAGTGGGAATATAAAAAGGCAAAAGATAACAGGAATAGAAAGGGAGCCTGGTAGCAGCATTAAAATGAATATATAATTAGTTTTAAATGTGGCTCTACTCTGTAAACACTTAGGACTAAAAGGCTCTTAGTATTTATGTGTTTATCAAGTTTCAATGCTACTATAGTTTTAAAAAAATTATAGTATGGCTTGAGTATAGTTTAACTGGACTTCAGAAAATCTTACTTGAAATGGGACTGTTTCTTGTGTTTAAAGAGAAGCCCTGGTGATTAGGTGCACTCGGTTAGGAGTCCTTGCACTGACATAGTAACACCCTGTCACATGTAAAACATACTGCTTTTAAACTGAAGATTTTCCATCTGATAAGATTTAAAGCATTCTATTTATTAAAATACTGCATTATAAACACATTTTCTAGATGTTTCCCAAAACACACAGTTTCCAGTACTGGTACAGTAATCTGGAACCAGAAATCTAAGAGAACTGGAAGAAGATCAAGTAAAGATACCAAGATTCATTTTCTTAATAACACATGTCCAAGTGCATTACAGTTTAATATTTTTTAACTAATGCACTTTAAATTCACACTGGGAATTTATTTCACCTTAACTTTCTTGATGGATATGCCCTTATACACTGGGAAACAATTTCCCGTGGGGACAGCTGGCATCTCAACCTCCAAACATTTGTACGCACACCTAAATGTTCTCATGTGAGCAATTGGTATTTACTCAGCAGTCATGGAGAACTAGTCACGTGAGTAGAAACTAAATGGTCATTAAGAACTGTTTACTGAGTAACAATGAAGCAGGTACATAAGCGTTGATAATTTTTAAGTGTTGGTACTTTTGAAATCAAGCTTTGCAATCACTAACTAATGAAGTAGTTGTTGTGACTAACATATATAATTTGGCCAAACAAAAATATTTTTTTAAATATCATGATGCTGTCTGAAATAGGCTATAAAAATCGAACCTGATTTCTACCAAATTCTATTAATTTAGGCTAAATGGAAAATGTGAGAACAGTTGCCAACCTGAAAGAAAAGGAAAATTTCACATTAAATTTCTTGGGTTTCCTTCTAAGAAAACAAAGAATTTGCCATGTATAATAGTTCATGCAGCAGACCTACACTGATGCTGCTCAAAAAAAAAAAAAAAAAAAAAAAGGTTAGTACTTGGGGAAATTAATCAGATTATAATATACATAAACAATTAGTAAATACTGATGTGATTCATGAGTGTGTTTGAAATGACATTTTAAAAGGGTGAAAATAGCTAAATTTGGTCTTGAGCCACAGAGGTGGCTTTGCAGTCTTGCTATTGCTACACAAACTATCCAGTCAAGAGATCTGATCTATTAAATGACTGTTAACATGCTGAAAATTTGAACTTTTTTTATCAGTTTTCAAGGCTGTGCTGTTATTGTATCTGCTGCAAGTCACTGTATGCATATTTTTAGCAGAACATCTCACATAAAATTATGGGGAAAGGCTTTTTTTGTTTGTTATCAAAGACATGGGGAAATTGTTCTAATAGTAATGTTGCTTCTTGGCTGAATTTGCATAGGAAAGTGTTTTATGCCTGTAAGTCAGCTTAAAATATATTAGATCCTACTTTAGGGCAGTGGCCTTCTGTCCTTTAGGGTGGGAAATTTATTTTTTAAGAGCACAGATACTAGATTGAGAAAAATTCAACCACTCGGTGCCAAGGCCAGGTAGCAAAGTTAGAACTCATCCTTATTCAAAGTGGACAGCATGTGACATCTAAAGGTTATGTATTGCACAGTCGTACATAAAAATCTTGGCTAAAACTTTAAATGGAAATAAATTCTTTAATTGCTTGACCCAAGATTGATCTAGAACATACACCTTTTATCCTTGATACAGAATACTAGCAATATATTGGTAAGGTTGTTTTAAAGCTACCGTGTACAACTTCATATTTCTTTCAGAATTTCTGCCACTAACATCTAAGATACATTTATAGGTTACTCTATCCCTCCTATCAAGTTTTCACATTATGTTGAAGTGCTCCTGAGCTTTTCACCAAATGAATTATTTGTTTGGACTTTTTAATTTTCCTGTTGAAGATTTGCATGTAGTTACCTGTAGAGCAGAATGGGCCTGTCAGAAAACAGACTTTTTGTAGAGAAAGTCATAGATTATAAAGAAGAATTTCCTAAGTTTGCTAACATGTTGAAAACTGATTCACTTTCCTCACATAATAAGTTTGGAAGATGCTAGACTTTTTTTATGGTGATCCAGGCAGTGGCTTTGCTGCTTGATGTTATTTTAATAAGTTATCTCAATAAACATTGGAATTTGTTAAAAGCAGTAAGCTATAAGGTGAAAATCTTAAAAGAATAGATGTAAAGAAACATATGGAATGAGAACCGAATTTATTCTGTAATGAGTCAGAAGGGGTAATTTTGATAATTAGCTCTACAAGGAATCTGAACAAAGTAATACTCTTCTGGAAAACTGGTATCTTCTAGACAGGGGTATGTATACATGGTCTAGCCATATATGCATAAGTATCTGTATACATGCATAAAGTACAAACATCCTACTACAATGTCAGAATTAATTTTGAGAAACTTTGGTGCTTTGTTGAGAGAGAACAACTATAAAAGCATCTTGTAACAATGACATCAGGCAAGCAATCATTGCCAAATTTGGATCATCTGGTGTTTAATATGTGAGGCATATATGATCCGTCTATCTATCCAGAAACCATTTGTGACAAACTCAGTTTTTAAGGACGCATCACAGATTATGGTTTACAGTTACATAAGAAGTTTTTCTCTGAGGTTGTTTCAACATGCCATCATTTTGGCACCAATTCTGCAATTCTATATCAATAAACATTGAAAGAACTAGATTTCTAGAGACCTCTGCGCCATTTGTACAGATCCCTCTCTATATTGCTTTTCATTTATAAGCGGAGGAAAAAAACTATGGTAGTATTTAAACCAGCAAAATTACATCTGACTTAGGAAGTCTACTGATCTTAAAATAATTGTAGGTTGAAAGTGAACTGGGGATAACATCATGTCTGCTTCCCTTGTTATTACTCATTCTAGATATTTATTTAGGACCATTGCTTGAAACAGAATATTGCACTAGATGGACCTTTGGCATGACTAGCTTGTCTTTTGTATTTGCTCTTCTTTAGTACCAAAATGCTTGCCATTTCCTCTTTGTCTAGCAGACCTAAGAAGTAGTTCAATGGAAGAAAAGAGTGAATTTTGCAAGGAAGATGTATGTACGGAGTTACATTTCCAGCCAATAACAATATAAATAACAGCACTCTTAATGGTAGCAGAAAGATCAATGAGTAGGTGTATAGCTTATTCCTGGGAAGGCTCCTGCGTTGCTTCAATGTGTCTGCTGTCACATCAAATGGATAATCCACAGGAGGGTTGAATGACCGTTGGCTGGCTGACCATTGTCAGTCATTCTGTGACATAACCTCTGCACTAAGAAGTACCAGTTCAATCTTCTTCTCTGATAACTTTTCCTAGCCCGCTTTGAAAGTATTGCTGATTGACAGCAGAAGCTATACTTCAGTATTTTTCGTCCAGAGAAATCAAGGATTTTTAGCACTGCTAATATCAATAGCCTGGAAAATGGTATTATATCTACCAACTGTCAAACTATTAGGTTTGACAATAAACCTAAACAAACTATGACAGCAAACTTCCTTTCTCCTTGTACTGTTAAGTGACAATTCACATGTAAAGTTAAGTATTTGAGACTGGAAATTTTCCTACCCTGGCAATATGTGTAAGAAGCTGACAAATCTTTATTCTCATGCTGGTCTTTTTTCTCCTCCAGTTTCCTAAAGCTTTTGGATGCATCACTAGATCCTTATTTCCCAGGCTTGGGCTATTTCACTGAGTGCACTCTCCGAAATTGCCCTCACAACTGCAGTTCTCATACTGAAATATCCCCATTGCTTGGTCTACGTGCTCAGAGCAGTAATGAGCATCACTCTTGAATAGAAAGAAGAAAGGCCAGGCGTCAGAACTAGCACTGACTGATAGCCAAAACCATCAATAAATCTTACTTCAAAGCCTTCTACTTCCTCTCCAGTTTCCCCTCCAGTTCTTCCTTCTCCAGTCTCTCGAAGTTAATTTCTTTCCATAAGATCTTGCCTTTTGTCAACTGTAGATACCACTGACAGTGCCTATCAGGTTTTGTCAGATACCTGCTTAGCTTTCTTTGTTGAGACTTTTCATAGAGATAAGCAGCTGCTGAAAATCCAACTTGTAAGGGCTCTAATAAGTATAATACTGTTGTGGTTTAGGCCCAGCCAGCAGCTAAGCACCACGTGGCTGCTCGCTCACTCCTGCCCGCTGGTGGGTTATGTAGGAGAAAATATAACAAAAGGCTCATGCGTTGAGACAAGGACAGGGAGGGATCACTCACCAATTATGGTCATGGGCAAAACAGACTTGACTTGGAGGAAAAAAATCAATTTAATATGTTACCAATCAAATCAGAGTAGGGTAATGAGAAATAAACACTAAATCTTAAAAACACCTTCCCCTCCCCTCCATTCTTCCCAGGCTTAACTTCACTCCCAATTCTCTCTACCTCCTTCCCCCAGTGGCACAGGGGGTCGGGGAATGGGGGTTGTGGTCAGTTCATCACACGTGGTCTCTGCTGCTCCTTCCTCCTCAGGGGGAGGACGCCTCACTCTTCCCCTGCTCCACTGTGGGGTCCTTCCCATGGGAGACAGTCCTCCATGAACTTCTCCAACATGAGTCCTTCCCAGAGGCCGCAGTCCTTCAGTCACAGACTGCTCCAGCGCGGGCTTTCCCATGGAGTCCCGGCCATCTTGAGGGGCACCCACCTGCTCCGGCATGGGCTCCTCTCTCCCCGTGGGCATCTGCTCCCCTGCTCCCCTCCATGGGCTGGGGGCGGACAGCCTGCCGTCTCAACATGGGCTGCAGGGGCATCCCCTCCTCCCCCCGCTCCTCCTCCCCTCCTTCCTCACTGACCTCCGTATCTGCACAGGGGTTTCTCTCGTTCTCCCAGAGGCGTGACTGCCGTCACTGATGGGCTCGGCTTTGGCCAGAGGCGGCTCCGACTTGGAGCCGGGGGAGCTTCGAGCAGCTTCTCACAGGAGCCACCCCTGCAGCCCTTCCCCTGCTACCAAAAAACCTGAGCCACACAAACCCAATAAAAACAGGTAAATGGGCAATGCTCATCCTGGTTTTGGCTGGGATAGAGTTAACTGTCTTCCTAGTAGCTGGTATAGTGTTATGTCTTGGATTCAGTATGAGAAGAATGTTGATAACACTGATGTTTTCAGTTGTTGCTCAGTAGTGTTTAGACTAAAGTCAAGGATTTTTCAGCTTCTCATGCTCAGCCAGTGAGAAAGCTGGAGGGGCACGAGAAGTTGGCACAGGACACAGCCAGGGCACCTGACACAAACTGGCCAACGGGGTATTCCATACCATGGGACGCCACGTCTAGTATAGAAACTGGGGTGAGTTGGCCAGGAGGGGCATTGCTGCTCAGGAACTAACTGAGCATCGGTCGACGAGTGGTGAGCAATTGCATTGTGCATCACTTGTTTTGTATATTACAATCCTTTTATTATTATTATTATTATTATTATCATTATTAGCTTCTTCCTTCCTGTTCTATTAAACTGTTCGTATCTCAACCCACGAGTTTTACCTTTTTCCTTCTGATTCTCTCCCCCATCCCACTGGGGAAGGGGGGGGGGGGGGGAGTGAGCGAGCAGCTGCGTGGTAGTTGGTTACCGCCTGGGGTTAAATCATGACAATGGCTTAAATTCCTTTTGAAAACTCTTCCAGTGTCAGCCCTGTGGAACTCCTCTGTTCTGCAAGCAGTAGGACATGGCATCTTCTCTTCTCTGTCCAGATATATTTGTTCAATATATTAGGTATCAAATTTAGCTGTCAGCAGTCTCTCAGCTATGAATCTGAACAATCTCTACGGTTATCCAAAAAGTTTGGCCATTTGCTTGGAAACAGGTAAGACCTTCTTGTTATCTAATGGCATGGAGTACTTCTTTACAAAGATGTGAAGCTAAAAAAGAAATTGAAACAATGCCTTGACTCGAACTACAAATACAGGCAGAAACTTAACAGTAGAAGAAGATGATGCTGTGGGCATAGTTTGCTTTAATAACCTAGATCTTACGGTTTGTCCATATGTGTAATGGAAGCCAAAAAAGCTACCTTCCTGAAGCCCAGGGACAGCATGGACATGAGGATTATTTATTGCTCAGAGTGAAAAGTGATGAAACACCTTTGTACTCCATTGTCGATTTGTTTCCCCCGCCCTTGCCCCTTCTCCATAGTCTAAAGATACCTCTCTTTTGGACATGGGGAAGAGGCCTGAAGACAGAAGGCTGGGCAAGGAAGCAAGACCTGTTTGTACTCCACAGGTATGTTTAGGGCAAAAAAGTCTCCAGTGTTTACTGCCTCTGGTGTGTACGCAGTCAAAGTTGGACTGTGCAGCCAAACTTTGCATCCTAAATACTCAGCTTACTGTTTTCATGGTTATTAGTCAATAATATCCCTTCTCTTGTTTTCTTTGTGTGAATTAAGAGATGCATACACTTTTTTTTTTTTTTTTTTTTTTGAGGCTGCTAAAATGTGGATCTGGAGTTTCTTTTTATTTCAGTCGCTTAAATTCTGGGAAAACTGGGACTGGAAACTGGTCTGAAGGACACCACTTAATTATTGTCTTAATTTTAGAAGTATTACAAATCAGATTTCTGATTCAAATATTTTCAACATGCATTTGTAAAGGAGGGTTTTTCTGTTTTTGAAACACCTTTCGAAGTTATACTTTGACTTAGAAAGAAATATGTAAAAACTATGCTTAGCATCCATAGAAGTACTGCAATTTTGTTCAACCATTTACCGCCCACAAGTTGGGCTTGGGATTTCATTTGATTTATCCAATATAATGATGCCATTACACCAAGAAAAAGTAAAGAGGAAAGTTGTTTTGTTGTTTTTGCCATCTGCACTGTAACTTCTAATCCAAGAAAATAGCTGTAACTAACCATCAAAAGAAAGTATTTTGCCATTGTCACACTTCATGCAATTTGACTTTGCATAATATATGCAGTGGTGCTCCCAATAGTCTATTTCTTTTAAAATTTCTGATAAATTTAGGTTTAAAATAGCATGAAGTTATTAGGTATAATTGAGCAATTTCCAATTCTTAGAAAAACAAGCAATGAAAAATTTGTATTTTTTTCCTTCCTTTGGACTTTGCTCAGCTTTTACTAGTATCCTATAGCTTTTACTAGTATACTATACATCATATCCGCTGTGTTAAAATCCAATTAATAGCTCTAATTCATTGACACTGAAAGCACATTTATAACATAGTTCCTTTAGGCACTTCTTTTCTGCTCGCACTGTTAAGTCTAGAGTATCAACACTGGATAATTGGAAAACAGGTAAATTTTTTCCATTGTAACAAATTAGAACATTCCTTCTCTTTCTACATTATTTCTGAATGGCAAAAGTGCAGCCAGCAGGTTGAGGGAGGTGGGCCAGCACACCTGGAATACTAGAATAGGATAATAAGAGAAAGAGATCACCAAACTGGAGAAAGTCCAGACAAGAGCCACTAGAACAAAAGGTCCAGTGAGTGGTGTGTAGACCATACGAGAAAAGACTGGAGGAACCGGCTTTGTTCCACCTAGGAAGGAGAAGGCTATGGAGGAATCAAATTGCAGTCTTCCCTTACTTAAATAGGCATTGCAGAGAAGGAGACAGGATTTTTTAAGAGTTGCACCAGAAAAGGACAAGGAGCAACAGTCACAAGGTGCAGCAGGAGAGATTCCAGCAAGGAATGAATTTCGGTTGCATGCTGGCACAGGCTGCCCAGAGGCTGTGGAACCTCTACCTTGGAGGTCTTCAAAACCTGACTGCACAAGGCCCTCAGCAAACTGGTCGAATGCCTAAAGTTAGCCCTGCTCTGAGCGTGAAGGAGGTTGGACTACATGATTTTCAGAGCACCTTACCAACCAAAATTATTTTATGATTCCCAAAATTATTCTATGATTCCATATTATTATTAAATTACAATGAATTGGCCAAAAAGAGTAGCATTTAGCTGCAGATTCTGAAAAAAATACCATTTCTTTCTGCATGTCATTAATAATCCACACTCTTAAAAAGATAGCTACCACTCCTTATTTGAATAATAATTACTGAAACCAACAAGCAAGTTTTTCCTATTGGAATATGTCTTTGAAAGAGAAATGTTTTTTTTTAGAAGTGTCTAGATTCTTTGTTCTTTTTTTTTCTAACTCATTTCTCTGTAGTGTGCACATTTGTTCTTTTTTCTTTCCATCTCTTTATCTTAACAACTCATACAAGTTCAGAATTAGAATTATCATTGGGCTGTGATATCTCTGCAGTATTTCTTATGACGAAGTAAAGCCAATGTGTTTCTAGAGTCTAATTCATTTGATAATGATTGAGACACCTGAGGATGAGGAATCCTGTTATGAAGTTAAATAGTTTATGTCATCAGTAATGTCATATCTTCAACTAGAAAACCTTTTGTTCTCCTCATTTAAACACATTAGTAGATGGTTATACCATTTGATATGGGGGCTAAATACTAATTTAACAAGGTTTTAATAGGATTTGGAAAATAATTTAAAAATAATAATTTGCAAGCTGTAAAATGTACAACTTTCAAACCTCTAGGGAACTTCAAAACTTTGTTCAAAACTTTTGCTCATCCAGAGGGAAAGACTTTATAAACTTTGAAAATCAAAATTAATTCTCTTCACCTAATAGTAATATTACTGGAAGAAAAAAAAATGAGTATGTTGAATATTGCTGTTTCTGATATTTACAGAGTACTGACTTGTCTTTAATCATCCTGCCAGGAATGTATGAGTTGGTATAGCAGATAATGGGGTGAAATTAGGTGTAAGAAAAATAACAGTATCTCACCTATTTTGCTCTCAACTATATCACATCCGTATACCAATGCTGTGGATGTAAATCTATTTGAGATGTACAAGCAAATTCCTGTTTGTGGCACAGGATTAAGTGACTTGGTAACTTCACAGAAGATGGCAAAATTATGGACCTTTATTTTCCTGAAGTTCTTAGCTGAAGTTATGGATGCTCCACAACTCACAAAATGAGGTGCTGTTTAGAGGCAGCACAATAGTAAGAATAGGTAAGTAGAGCCCTGAAGAAGAATAGTTCATTGAAGTGCACGCCTTGTTCCAGAAAGGAGTCTTGAGATCAAATCTGTTTTGAGATTGCTCTTCTACTGGGCATAACTTCATCATTTTAGAATTGTCAAGGGATCTTGTCACTTCCAGACTTTTATGAAAAGCATGACTAATTGAAGCCAGCCTAGGGCATTTTCTACAGTTACATACATGAAGACAAATATATTCTAATTTAGCTGATTACTCTATTTTTTCTTTGCATTAACTACATAGAATATGCTTTGAATTCTTTTGTTTTATATCACGTAACGTAACTTACCTGCTGTGATTTAATCAAGTATTTGGGTCACTCAAACTATAATAGCAACAGAAATAATCAGTATTTCTATCTTTAGATTAGGCTTTTTTTATTTTTACTTTTCTTCTAAATTAATTTTTTTTCTTGTGATTGTTTTTAGCTGTGATAGTATGCAAACCACTTAAACTTTTGATCCTTTAAAAATTTTGAAACAGAAACCTCAGCTGTTTAACAGTGCTTTCATTAAAAGTATTGCTTGTCATTTTGGGCTTAACTTGTTTGAAAATACTTTATGCAGGAGTTCTGCAAACTCTTTAAGCATGTTAAAATTTCATTTTGATAGGAAACATGCTGCATAATACTTTCTCGCTACAGAAATTAATGCCACAGTACTTATTCTGCAGTAAGTTTACCATATGATGCTGCTTAAAAAAATGTCTTTGGCAAGTATTCACTGGAAGGAACATTTTGGTGTTTGGTGTTAGGCAGGAGTTATTCTAAGCACATTACTTACAATGCTGTTTTACATTTTTTTCCATGCTTTTTATGTTTCACTTTTCATGAATATACTGCAGACAGGCTGAAAAGCATTTCGGAAGTTTTCATCACTTAAAGCGTACTCATTCAAAGTCAATAATTATATTAAAAAGACTTTAGCAGTTCCAAGGTGTATTGATGTGATACTAAAGTGCATCTTCTGTAAGAGATGTTATTTTTAGCTCTGAGCTGGCTAGGAACCCTCAATTAATTATCATTGTAGCACACATTTCAAAAATAGTCAGTCCCCACTGTCATTTAGAAGAAAAAAGCAAATAATACACTTTCTGCAAGACAGTAAGACTTAAATATGCTTGTCCAAACGTAGGAAAACTTGTTTATTTTTCTGGCACACAAATGAAAGCTGTCCAAAGGTTGATGGAAGAGCATCTCACGCCAGCCAGGAGGAGCTATGGATTTAGAGGCAAGACCTTGGCCCATTTGAACCAGAATGATTCTAGTGAGAGATTGCAGTCTTTATTTCATCCAAAGGATGGTCCCTGCTCTGATATATAATGTGTCAAGACACATAAAACAAGCCCAAGCTTCAGAAAACACAGACAATCTGAGCTCTGAAAACCAAGTCAAGCTGAACGTCAGACATCATTTGCTGCTGTGGTTTTGCTTTTTAGGTGAACTTAAATCCCAGTCTATGGAAATTATCAGAAATTATGTTATTAACATCACTGGGAGAGAACTTCAGCATAGTTGACCAAGTTCAAAGGCATAATTTGATCCTTCATTTTCAATAGGGAGATGAAAATGCAAGGCTTCATCTTAGAGTACTCCACTTGCTTGGTCTTTTCTGCTCTTCCATTTTAGTCTCCTATTCTGTTTGTTGCCCTTTCTTTTTACTTCTGTTCATCCCTCATTCTGGACCACATAAATCATGTCTCAGGCTGCATCATGGAAGACATGCTACAAGAGTAAAACTTGAAGGCAGGCACAGTGAGCCAACTGCAGCAAAACAAGATGTAAAAATTAAGAGGCAGCAGGCTAAGTGTCTTGATCCAGAAAAAGGAGATGTGACTGACATAAACCAGAGTATAGCAAGCAGGATTATAAAGCTAAAGCTTCTGTTTTAAAAACGTGTTCTTCTGTGCTGAAAATATGATTGGTAGCAAGAAGTAGTAAGCAAAAACGTGTACAGAAATTGACAGCTTGGATTCTACTGGGTGTTATTTAGTAAATTATGAGCCACTGATATGTTTCTTTGTCCCCTCTTCAGAAGGAAAATAGTGGCACAGAAACAAAAGAAACTTGATAGATCACACACAGTCCTCATACCTACCTAAATGCAACACATCCATCCTGTTGGTTGTTGCCAATATTTAAAAAGGAACAGGTTTTGTATTAACAGGGGGAATAGAGGTATTTGAAAACCAACCATTCCTTTTCAGGCTCCTGATACGGTGAGGTACTTGAGTCTCGTGTGAAGTGCTGAGGGCTGTTCATTGCCATTGGAATCTGCATGGAGACAGCTGGACTCCAGTTAAAGTCGGGGTAGAGTCAGCGGCCGGAGCAGCGGCTTCGATGCAGGAGAGAAGTTCAGCTTGGTATCATGATCCCTAAGCGAACTGGAACTTTCTTCTGAAGCAACATGCAAGTCAGTGATTATGATAGGCCACAGCTTGCATGGTAAAGTCCAAGGTTTGGGTTTAATTTGTTGAGGGATTACAAAAACAGTGTCACCTCTCACCATACACCACAGTTGCTTAGTTGTTAATTTGTAATAATAGGCTGGTTTTCAGTTAAAGAGAACATCTCAGTGTCATTTGAAATGCTCACTGTCGTTGACTAGTAGGCTTAGACTGTTGTCCTCTCTGTCACTGACCTTGTGCGGTTTGTCCATGACTTCAATACATGTTTGTGCAAGATCAGCAGATTCCCTAGAAGTCTCACAGCCTGCTAAGTATGTTACGCTTAAGCGCCAAAAACTTTTCATGAGTTTAAATGATCTTTGATTTATTAACGTTTTTCAGATGGTGTTCTGTCTTTCCTCTCCTTATAAAAGCAGTCCTACACAGGACTTCGTGTGTGTGTATTCAGGGCTTTGCCCTGCAGAGAATAGCATTCTCTCATGTTGATTCTATGATATCATAATGTACATTTTAAAATTTGGCAAAATAGGAGAGAAAGAGGAAAGCAATGCAATACTTTTTTCTGGGTTCTTGATGATGCATCACCTTTTAGTTAGAACATGAAGCAGCCTCTGTACATTCACTTCATGGTACACAAATTTGACCTATAGCAGTGATAACTTAGCCTTTTACTCTTTATATAAAATCAACTGAGCAATAATATTATTATTTATACGGTTCCTGTAGTAAACCTCATGTTCTCAGTTAAGAACAGCAAGATAGTATGATTATAAATTCTTATGTTTTAGTTACTGCAATCCACTCACAGATAATATGGTTTGTAATGTAAATCCTGGTCACGTCTCTAGGATATAAAATAGCCATGAATTATTGTTACATATTTTTCAGAAAGCCTTTCAGAATAAAAAATGAAATCGAACACTTAAGAAAGTATGTGGGAGATGTTGGAAATACCATGTTATCTTTTATTAGATTATGCTGGCATCAATGGGGAGAAAGCTTTAAAAGAAAGGGCAAAATATGACAGTAACATGTACAGCATTATAAATTCTTTATGTGTGTGTGCATGCATCATGCAAATTGACAAATTTGGAATAGTATTTATTTTTAAGATATATATGAATGTATTTAAGAAAATTGCACTATCAAATGTGGCAGCAGTTCAATACATATGCACATACCTAATCCACCCATACAAATGTGTATCTCCTTTTCTGAACTGAAGCTTATGTCTAAAATTATCCTGCTAAAAGTGGCCCCATATAAGGGAAACAATAAAAACCCCATAACAAATTTTTAATAGGCCTGGAGAGCTAAGTATCAGGTAACCAGAGGACTGTGATCAATACCTTAAATCAGAAGTGAAGATTAGAAAATTAAATGAAATGTAAAAATTCTGCATTGTCCACACAAGCACAATTTATATGTGAAACCCTTAAAAACACATTCTGTGTAATTAACCTATTCTGAGCAACTAATTATTATTATCAAAAAAGGTCAGCTTCCATGCCACAATAATGTTATGCATACAAGTATTTTCCTTTCCTTGTTTAGAAACGTAATAGATTTTTTCCTGTGCTTTTTATGTCTATATGATATATTTTTTTTAGAAATACTGATATTTTCTTTGTATTCTTCCATTATTTTCTTAAACAATAGGAATTTCACTTTCATAATATAAATAAATATATTTCAAGCTTTTCCGTGCTGCTCAGCCAAATTAAGTGAATGCTGACATTTAGTTACCTGGCAGGATGCAGAGATAAAGTATGCCAGTAAGAGTAGATGCTCAGGAGAAACTTGATTTAGACTGTATCATCTCCTTCCTTTAAAAACCTGAGATAACCTCCATTGAATTCTTCACTTTCAATAATCCAGTTTTTCTAATGCAAAGCTTCTCATCTACTTTAAGTTCATTATGACACTGCAGTAAAATAACATTAACAAACTTTAAATGTACAGCTTTCAGATACGGTTATTACTAAAGCTGAAATATTATTTAAAGCACTTCACTTGTTATTACCTATAGAACTTTAATTTTTAATAACTCTACTGGAAAAAGTTTGTAAAACAAGATATTTTAAAAGATACCAAAATTATTATATAATATTTCCTCTCGTTACCATGTTCTGAGTCCCTTTGATTTATCCCAGCTTGGAATATTAGACTAGACATGAAGTGGTAGAACATTCTTACAGTTAAAAAAAGTGTATATACATATTCTTATATATATCTATATATATATGTATAGGTGTACATGAATCTCCTCTGGCTACCAACTCTCTGCCAAGAAAATTTTCCTCTTGTCAGTTCATTGATCCTAATATCATCTTAGAATAGAGAAGGCATTTTGAAGTACAGAGTTCTTTTCCTTCATGCTGTTTTAACTATGGTTTATATGTAGGTAAATACCAGCCCTTTGTGGTTATATTTAGCATAAGTATTGAGCTTTTCTTTTTACCTTTGTCTTGCTGAACTGCTTAACATTTTCTGGGTTTTTCATGTGTTAGCTATTTGCCTAAGCAGGCTGCTGACACTTTCTTTCTGAAGTTTTAAGAAATTTCAGGTATTTTCTTTTAAGCTGAGGTTCAGGCTCAGTGATTTTAGAGACCATTTTAAGTTTCTAGTATTATGAAGTCTATCTAAAAGGTGTTATACTTCAGTTTTCATGCAAAATGTTATTTGCATCTGATTGCAGCTCTGCAAACTCATCTTGGCTTGCAGTGTCTAGCATTTGAAGTGTTCTGTCTATTCATAAAATAGGAACGGCACTGGCAATAGCTGTTCAGGGTGTTCCAAGCTCATTTTTCAATATACCAGAATTCTATTTTGGAGACACTGTTTCAAGTAATAGAAAACAAATTTTGGCCCTATACTGTTGATCTTGTACTTTACAGACTGTTTCTCATCTATTATTCTGCCATCCATTGTCTCACAGGAAACTGATGGGAGTTGCGTAGTTTTTCTTGCAAAGGCTAGATTGTGTAAGAATGAAACAACTCTGCTTGATTTTCATATAATTGCAAGCTAAATTGCAAGACTGGAAATTGGGGACAAGTACATTTTGCATCTGAAGTGATCAGATTCAACATTAGAGCTCTTGATACAGTTCTCACGGAAAAACCCTTAGCCCAAATTGTTCACCTTCGCTAAAAAAACAGACTTGTAGACACACTGTAATCCTTAGCCAATATTTTGTAAAAAAACCTGCTGGTGTTCCTGCAGCAAAACTTGTTAGTTTTACCAGTAGTGTTAAATTTGCAAAGTGACAATTCCATGTTAGCTCATTTGATAAATACCCTTTGACCAGATATGAATCTGTATCTCCTCCTAAAGGCTAAACATTTCTGCATGTTTGGAATTAATTGCATTAGCTTCATTAATCTGTTTTATGATCTTAAAGCTCCTACGGGTGTTTTAATCTGATGTTCGAGGTAACTTTCTTCATCAACCCCCGAGCTTCATCCTGTAGTTGTGAACTGGAGTTGACTAGTTCACTAGGTTGACTTAAAGCTGTTTGACTGGGATTGTTGTTGCTTGCCTTCTTTATGGATCACAGATTTTATGTTAGGTAAAACTCATAAAAAGTCAAGTAATGAACAGGAAAGAAATAGATTTTATCTAAAATTTGCTAAAACCTTTTATTGTCCCTAAAAGCATAATCATGACCTTCTGCTGAAGTGAATAGAAGTTGTAGCCACAGGGAACCTTTCACACAGATTTCATTGCAAGATTGAAGCTAAAATGAAAGGCCAGATAGTTTAAAGCCATTCTGCAGGCTGTGGACCAAAAAAATTATAACTACTGGAGTAAGTTCAAACTGTTGGCGTTTAAAGAAAGACTGTCATCTTGCTCAGTGTTCTGTCCATGCAGAGCTTGTTGAAAATTCATTAAATGCAGCATTAGTGACATTTCTAGGGTAATATACAACCCACTGTAGCAAAGAATTACCTGGAAGTAGAGATTCCACTATTCTGACTTTTTCTTAATAAGCATGTTAATTGTATTAGAGACTTCCACTTCCTCAACTGTTTCCTTAATAGTGATGTGTTTACATACAAATGTTTTGAATAGCTGCCACTATTACCAACTTAAAAGCTAGCTTTTCTTTCTTACACATTCTCATTGAGCAAAAGAAGGTTCTAAAATTCCCAGATATGTTTTTCATCTTGTGCCTTCAGGGATATCACACTGGCGTCTTGTTGGAATTCAGTAAGCAGTATTTTTAGTGATGAAAAATAAAAAAATATACCTAGCTGTAGCACTTTTTATGTTTTGAGGGGACCTTAGAAAGGAGTTTAGTATCATCACCTGAATTTTACTGAGAAGGAACCTGGACATAAGAGAAGGAGGTAGTGACTTACTCAGGTTTTCTCAGTAAGCCTGTGACAGAAATGGAACCTTTGTCTCCTGAATTCTAGCCAAATATTTTCTCCAGCCTACTCTCCTTCTGCACAGGAGTGCAGATTCCAAAATGCTAAAAGACATAAAAAGCAGACGATGTAAACAGGTTGTAAATGAACACACAGTTCATGAAATCCTGGCTCCACTTAAGTCGGTGGCATAACTCCCTTCAACTTTAATGGAGTCAAGATTTTCATCAGGTCAGGCCATCTTTTAAAGAAAATAGTGCCATATTTATGCTAATCTTAGAAATTTACACTTTCAGATCTAATCTCTTTACTTTTTTCTATATACAGTTTGAGTTGCCATAGGTTCTCTAATTAAACTTGGTACATAATTTGCTGTCAGCTTATATTTCTTAACCAGACCTTAACACCTTTCTTTGAATTCCTTTTGCTTTAAAGAAAAAAAAATAGGTACTGACTGTTCTGAAACATACTAAGCTTGGTTTTTATCATCATCGTTCTGACAAATCTGTTTTGTTGGCTTTGTTCCTTTGTATTGTCAATATATAGGTAGTATTTTATCTGTTGGTAGCAAATTTCACCGTTACTTACAGATACAGTTCAATGAAATATATTTTCATTTATGTTTGGCCACAGAGTAGGATGAAGAAAGATTGGCTATTGAAATTTGTAAGTGTGTTTTGGATGTAGAACTTGCATGTTTGCTATTAAAAATTACTGATAGCTGTAAAGGTTGGCAGGAGTTAATTTTGCTCAGTAAGTAGTAAACTTACTAATAATTTGTGAATTAATAATTAAAAGTTTAAATGAAGACCATGGTTTGCTCCTGACAGTTAAGTTTGTGGTAGTGGCTCTGGCTATTCACTGTCTCTAGTCAGATTTATTTGTTGCATTTTTTTATGATTAAACTGAGCTTTTTCCTCCTTCGAATAACAGTCTGTGGTAGTGGGAAATGAGAATGCACTGAGACATAGAAGACAAGGAAGCAACTTGGTGGCAAGATGAAATAATTTGTAATCAACAGGAGGGAATTGGTCTCAGAGTAACGAGTGTCTTTAAAAAAGCCTAAGAAAGAATGTTCTTTTATTTTCCTTAATGCTTGTAAGGAAAATTACAAACAGCTGTAAGCAGTAAAGTCCATATAGGAACTGTCATACAATCATAAAATAGTCTCTTACACAATATATTGATACTGATTTATACAAAGTTGCTCAGGACAGCAAATGCCTTCTTGAACAAATTATTTCTTGAGGACAATATTCCTCCATTCTCCTTTTCATAGTCTGGCTAGTACCTAATTTAATTGAAGTGGTTCCAAAAAGAATATGGCTTATTATTCCTCACAGGAGAGGCTACTCTGTTTGGAAAGAAATGGTGACCAGGATCTAAGACAGGAAGCGCTTATGAGAGATGAGAAATTCCGTTGACCATTGCATAAAATTGAAGAGAGGAAGTCAGAATAGGACAAATCTGATGTATAATAGCTTTTCTTAAGTAGTGGTAGTTTCCTGAGCGGCTGCCTTCTTTTTTGAACCTTAAGAAATTAAAAGTATTAATGAACTGTGCCTGCACCAAATCACAGTATCCTTTCCAACATACAACCTCTAAAAATATACTGCTGTAATGTTAGAACAGTAAACTGAAAAGCAACTGATACAGAAATTAAACACATCAACTTGTCCTGCAAAAGTTAAATTATTATGGCTTGTATGTGTGGTGCCATGGACCACACAGGACCTGTATTTCATTTTCTTTTGACAGCTTGGGTTCAGTAGTTTGGTTTGTTTTCTAACAATGTGTTTGCTATAGAAAATATTTCATTCTACTGAGCTGACATAGTGTTGAGCAATAAAAGGTCTTGGCTTACACAAAAAAGCTGTGCTCAAAGTGGTAGATACTGACCTGTCTCATGGTAACTTGAACTTCAGTATCATGTAAGTAAATGAATCTATACATAAACAAAGATATATAGTCTACCCTTACTATGAGGGAACTAAGCCTTGCTTATTAAAATTGTTTTAGTGGCTGTGACAAAGACCAAAGACTAAAAATTAAGCATTTTTGAGAATACTGTGGCTTTAGGCCAGACTTTTCAAACATTACATATATAAGACTAATTTTGCAAGTAAAGCACCAGCAATGTATGCACATGACCTGTAGTCAAACCCATGAAATAGTACTGGTAAAGTGGAATTATATAGGCTGTGCTCTAAGAATTCATAATAACAGTAGTGTAACCAGTGGAGCATTATCAAGAGTCAGTGAAGTGATTGTATTGCATACACTTAAGTCTTATTTCTTATTGTCAGAACTAATATTAAAGTCATACTTCCATTATCCTTCCTAGTACAGACGTGTCAAACATAGTATAGTATAGAGATATGCCAAACTGTATCTTTCTCTATCAAAGAGTATATTCTTTGATTTTTTTTTTCTTCACTTAATAGGTGTCGTGGTTTAACCCCAGGCAGCAACTAAGCACCACACAGCTGCTCACTCTCTCCTTCCTGCTCCCCCAGTGGGATGGGAAGGAGAATCAAAAACAAGTAAAACTCATGAGTTGGGATAAGAACAGTTTAATAATTGAAATAAAAAAAAAATTAAAAAATAATAATTGTAATGAAAAGGAAGATAACAAAAAAGAGAGTGAAATATAACCCAAGAAAGACAACTGATGCACAATGCAATTGCTCACCACCCATTGACCGATGCTCAGCCAGTCCCTGAGCAGCAATCTGACCCTCCTGGCCAACTCACCCCAGTTTATATACTGGACATGACATCACACGGTATGGAATACCCCATTGGCCAGTTTGGGTCAGCTGCCCTGGCTGTGTCCCCTCCCAACTTCTTGTGCCCCTCCAGCCTTCTTGCTGGCTGGGCACAAGAAGCTGAAAAATCCTTGACTTTAGACTAAATATTACTTAGGAACAACTGAAAACATCTGTGCGTTAGCAACATTCTTCTCATACTGAATCCAAAACACATTATACCAGCTATAGAAAGAAAATTATCCCAGCTGAAACCAGGACATAGGCCAAAGCTAGCAATGTGAAAAGTGTGCCAGTCATTGCCATTAGGTGAGGATAACATAAATTTTACAATTACTTGCAGAAAATTGGTTTTACAATGAGGGTGGTGAAACACTGGAGCAGGTTGCCCAGAGAGGTGGTAGATGCCCAATCCCTGGAAACATTCAAGGTCAGGTTGGACGGGGCTCTGAGCAACCTGGTCTAGTTGAAAATGTCCCTGCTCATTGCAGGGGGGTTGGACTAGATGACCTTTAAAGCTCCCTTCCAACCTAAACCATTCTATGATAAAAACTGAAAAGCTACTTAATCTCAAATGGTTCTTGCTAAAAACATTTAATTCTTACTGTGTAGTAAGTCCAAATTATTGAGAAGGAACATAATTGTCAGCATTCAGGCATTTTTTATGTCTGACAGTATTCTATATGTATATAAGCAAGTGATAATTTCTTTTTTGATGTTTATAATGAAGAGTTAATATTGGGCCTTTCTGCAAAATTATCGTGGATTTCCTGTAACAGTAGTGATTCCTTTCCTGGAGTTATCTTAAAGCAGGATAGCTTTGCCTTGCTGTGCTTTGGCTGGCTGACTTTATCTGGAAGACATTTCAATTGATTCAAAAAGTGGCAGAGAACTGTTGGGATTGAAAGACCTGTTTCTAATTGATGGTTAATCAGTCTTGAACCAAATCAGCCACCAACTGGGTGGTCCTCTCAACATAGGTGAGGTTAATTTCTTTATGTCGCACCAGCCAATATAGTCTCTTTTTGTAGGTAATTACAGCTACGTCTAGGGTGGTATAGCACCAGAAAACATTCCCAGTTGTCAGTATTCTCTATACTGTCCTGTGCTGTTCCTCTCTGCAGCACTTTGTGCAGTTTTCAGGAGTGTTTTGGGCTGGGCAAATTAGCAGGTCACTTAGGCCAGGCTCTCATTTGTATCCGGGGTATTTGCTTTCTTCAGTGCTTGTTGAAACCTTATCACGTGGTCCTGGAGTCATGATGACCTCATTGAAACGACTAGTTTTACCATTGACTTAGAACGGAGTCAGAATTATTTTCTTTAATCCTGTTCCAAATTTAAAATATTTTTTGCATTTCTTGTATTGATTAGTGTTTGCCTAAAACAGATTAACAAGTTCAGTGTTAAAATCAGCACCATAGAATCCCATACCTATAGAGGACAGTACGTGTGAAAGAAGAGAGCTCTCTCAACCGTGCAGGTCACAGTGATCCACCTACAAGTGTCCCCAGTCCAGAGACTGAGTAGTTTGCTATATGAATGGCTTTTCTTTAACACTCTTCTATGACATCCCTGTAGGCTACAAGCATGACCTTCTGCAGTCATGCTGCTACTGCATGCAACTATTTAAAACTCTTTGGTTGAACCACAGAGTACAAGAAGTGGCAACCTGTTCTACCAAATTCCTTTCCCCATGTCCCAGCTCCACGATGCTTTATAAGGATTCTGTGCCAGTAATCCTATAAATGTAGGGAAATATATCACTGAGTTAGCACCTCTTAACTTTCACAAAAGCAGATGAAGGTTTACTTGGTGACCCTTAGTTAATGATTACATTAGCTAGAGCAGAACCAATATATAAGTCTTAGCTAAATTTGGTTCTTAGGGCTAAAAGTATGTGCATATAGCTTACCTAACAGTGTGTATATGATGTGCTTGCTGCATAAAAAATTACTTTCTATGGTGCACCCATTTGACTACCTCATCTACACACTGCCCACCAAATGTCACCACTAAGACTACCACTGACATGCATATCCTTGGGCAGATTTAAATAGCTTCCTTTATTTTAATTAACCTGTCAGAGGAAGTTTCTTTGTTTTCAACACTTAAAATTAAGCTTGGCCTAGAGTCTAAATTTAGCCCTGCAGCTATGATAAATGTGAAGACCAGTCACTTTTATAAGGGTTTTGAAATGCTCTCACAGTTGCAAAGATAAGAGGAAATGCAGACTACAAAGCAGCAGATCTGAGTAAGAAGCTTCCACTTTATATTGTTGCTTTTCTGATTATAACTGTTTCTAATCTACTGAATGGCAAACTTCTGTATTCTGCACCTTTTTAAAACTAAACTCTTCTGAGCAATGGGTGTGACAAGGAAAAGTTTACTAGACAAAGAGATTGTAATATATCTCTAAATAAAGTATGTCTAAATCGTTCTGCTGTTACAAGTGTTACATTTTAGCTTTATTGATAATTTTGTGAACATTGATTAAATTTCCACTTGAAGCTGGTGTTCTGAGAATGGAAAACCATTCCAGAAGAATTTGAAATAGGAAGGATTAGCTGATCATTTAATGTAAGGCACTGAGCAATGAAGTTGTCTGCAGTAATAACTCAATTAACCAGAGGTTCATTTAAATTCCGTGTTGCTATTATAAACAATAGTGATGCAATTCACAGTCGCCTGGACAGCTGTGATAAGATCAATTTAGTCTAACTGCCTAAAAGAAGTTAACTGGTTTTTTTTAACCTAATGACCTAGGTTCTTTGTGTTGGGTGACAGTCACCTCCAAGGGACCCTTCATCCTGTAGTCTATTTTAAAATGGGATTAATAATCTTTTGGAAGAGGGCTGTTTTTCATTAGGCGCCTAGCTTTTAAACTGTTAAATCACATGAGAATAATTCCATGCTAAATTTTAAATAAAATCTGTTCTTGGTGCAAACCAGTGGTTTTGAATTTGAATTTTCTTGTTTTAAAAATGATGTTTATAACACTCATGACTAGTATTAATGAACCACTGTAAATTCTTGTAAAGTAGTCTTCCTAAATGCAATCAAGTTAGAATTAAAACAGTAATTGCGAATAGTGTGAATTGTGCCATTCATTTCAAAGGACCTATCATGTTGGTAGATCTGTCCTGAAACCTAAAGCTGTCACTAGAGATATCAGCTCTACTAACTGTTGCCTGTCTGATTCTTTTAGAGAAAAACTCAGCTAGTAACTTTATTCTACATCTCAAACAGCCTTAGTGTTGTCTCTCTCTTATCTAGCTGCCACATTTCCTAGCCATTCTCCGACTGCTTGACAAAACGATATATAAGTAACAAGTACACAGGTCCTGAAAATGTGGTGGTAGTATAAATCACATTAATTTTACACTTGAGTTTTTTGTAATATATCTGATTACATTCTTTATTTTGTAAGGTACAATAATATATTTCACTAAGGAGCTGCAGAATTCAAGGCTTAAGAAATATACTAGGTCTTGAGTTTAACATGCTTATACAATTGATTTGTAACTATTTAATTGAAAAAAAAATTCAGTCTAATCACTTTTAGCGCATGAGTTATATTGAGCCTGTAAACTCCTTATTATTCATACACAGAGGGATGTGTCCAATGATTAAGACCCCAAGGATTTGGTTGATAGAATAATCTGCATTTCTAAAGAAAAAATAAGCGGTAGGGTATTTAATTCTTTAAAAGAAAAGTTGTGATGCACGTCAAAACATAACACTGACTCATGGTTTTAAAAACAGTATCTGCAACTTGCTTGTCCATTGGCTGGATCACTCATATATCTGTACTGTACAGTCTTGATCTAATAATTGCTAATTATGCAGTTGTTTATCAGCTCATTTGAAACATCCTGAAATTCAGTCTAGCTCAGCAAATTGCTGTGCTTAAGGCATTTTTATATTCTAGGAAATTATAATATCCCCAGAAGGCGAAGAATTAATAATAAAAATCCTCTTTTGTAAAAGATTATCATTGCAGAGCAAATGGAGCAGATCTTCCCTATCTTAGTGCATTTAATATTCTCATTTTTTTCTATGAAAGTTTGATGGAACGACTATGTGGGAATCACTGTTTTATTAACTTGTTAAGAGACAAATTTACTGAACCAGTGCAGCATATTGATTTCAGTGTCTGCTATATGGAAAAGCAGCAATAGTAATGGATGACTTCTAGACATTTCCATATGGAAACTAGCTCATTATTTAGATGTTTTGTGATCTTGATTTATCTGCTTAGGCTGGCATTACGGAGTTAATGATTAAAATTACAAGGATGCTTTCTTGTTTATTACTTAGAAGTTTTTCCTGCCTTCCAAATGATTCCTTCCTAATATGCCCACCCTTATTGAATCCTTTGTGAAGGATTACAGAAGCAAATCCACAGTTTGTCTCATTCTATTGGAAACAATATGCTGGCTATTAGATTTCAGGTTTGATAGGCAATAAACAGAAATTAGAACGCTACATGCAGCACATTTTTGATCAGTTATCAAACATTCAACTGATCAAGCATGCAACAGTCTCTGGAGTGGGGGAGCTTAATATAGCTTGATCTAATTATCTTTGTAGTTACAAACATACAAAGGTAAATATCATACCTAAGATATTTAATGAGGAGGAGAAAGGTAGCTGTCAAAATAAATTGAGTTGCTATCCTCTAGGTATTTTTCTTGAAGTTTCTCCAGCCCATAAGCATACCTATCTTCCAAGTTCTATTTTTTGTTTTATATTTAGGGGAAAAAAATCTTGCTGCTTAATCTAGGAGTCTAATGCTGGGTTTATTTCCATTATTCATTTTGGCATTGCATGATTCAAGTATCAGATAAAAAAAAAAAGATCTCAGAAAGTATGCAGGCATCTGTGGTCCTGCACCCTACAAAGTGAGTGATCCATGTAGGCAAGGGCTGAAACCATGGTAACACAATTCGGAAACTAATATTCATATATCTGCACTCTTACCATATTTTTGGACAAATAGAAAAGTTTGTAAGTTTATTTCTCAGCTGGCATGTTGTATCTCTTAGGAGTCACAAGCTGATTTCTACTAAGAAATCTTAATCATCTAGGCAAAGAGCCTTTGTATTAGCAGCATTAAGACCACACAGTTAAGTGATTTACAGGAATTATGTAAATTTTTTGGCCAAGCCATCAGAAATATCTTCTGGAGATTTTTATCAAGCCTGGCCTTAGAAACTGAAATGATTTACCTCTGTAAGGTATACGTGATGCCTTTTTTTCTGTTAAAAGTCTCAGTATAGAGGAAAGGGGTTTCTATGATGCATTTTATGCAGAAATGGCTTACTGCAGTAGGTGATGAAGAATCTGTACCACAGCTAGTTGAAGTTTTTATCCTAAGTTTCAAAAATATGAATAATTACTCCAAAAATAGAAATAAATGTAGCATTTCCAAGTCAGTAAAGTTTACTTCTGACATAAATTTAGATCAATATGTATTATTTTCATGTATATTATCAGCAAAGGAGTTTTAGAAGTAGCAGACTTGTATGTTCTTGTGGATATACAGTGACCTACTTTGTAGGTGTGGACAGAACTGTGTATGTAAAAGTATGTAAAGTGGGTCTGTAATGTAAAACATAGTTTAAAAGAGTCATATTGAGGGATGCATTGAAGCAGTATCTTTTACATAAGCTCTCAGATATCCTATGGCAGTAACAATTATTCATCAAGCAATCTCAAAGCATTTCACAAAGGCAGGAAAGTACTTTTTCTATTCTAAAACTGGAAGTATGAAATTTGGTGATTGATTATACAAAGCATCAAGAATTGCAGTTGCTCAGAAACACAAAAATCAGACACAAAGGCCCTGCCTGAGACTTAAGGAGACATGTGTCTTTACAGCACTGGGAGCCCTTGCAAAAATAAGTAAAGCATAGCTCTATACGTGTCGCTGAAGCCAAAAGAAGGACTTCCAGCAACTCGGTGGCTGAGCTGGCAATGGCATTCCTGCCACTTGTTTCTTTATGCTAGGTCCTTTCCCCTGGACCACCACTTCATCAATGCATTGCCTGAAGTGTGAAATCATCCTTGTTTTTCCTATATCAACATTAAAATAACAGGTAAGGAGAACTGAATATGAAGAGGTGGTTCATTTGAGGAATGCTGGCAAGATGTGCTATACACAAGTGAGTCAGAAGCACTTTATAACACACTCAGAACTTGGAGACTGAATTACAGTTTTAGTAATCATCAGTTCCCCTTCTTCTCTGTCATTTCTTTGTTTAATATATTGCATGGAAGAGACTTATCGTACAAGTTTTATAAGCTTGCAATAAAAATATAACAACTGTTGTATTAAATTATTTAAGTTGTAAACCATTGTAAAAAGCAGAAAAAGTTATATCGACATGGAGCCAGAAAAAATGATTATGATGGAGTATAAAGTATATTGTGCTGATTACTACAGAATTTTTGTCCAGTTTAGCATATTGTAAATCTTCGGTTGGCCTTAAGAATGAAACACGAGTAGATTTTTCTAAAGGATTGTGGCAAGCGGTTTAAGAAAAATGAAACTAAAATCAGATCTATAATTTAAAAACAAATCAGCAAAAATGTGACAGCGAACAAAAAATATCAAAAAGGTCAAAGGAGAGAAGAATAGTGGCAAAGCAAAGGATCAATGAATTCAAAACTTCCAGATTTCCCCTGGGAGAAAGCTAGAATTCTGGAGGAATAAATAACCAGCTTTTATATTTTAAGCACGTAGATTATTATTTTATTCCTTTGTGTTATGCTTTACTAAAATGAGATGTGCCGATAACTTTGAATGTGGCAGTATTGATGTTAGTAGCATTTGAAAGTGCTAGATTCCTAAATTAGTTGCTAAAATTACAAATGGCAACATTTGCAGGAAGACACAAATATATTTAGCATGAAGTTCTGACTATACATGATACAATCCACTTAGTTTTCCTTTCTTCTGCCTCTTTGCTCTTGGTAAGTCAAAAATGAAACTGATTAGATGATCATTATTAATAATAATAACAATAATGATGATTATGATGATGATGATAATAATAATCCTTTTGCATCTTCATGTTTCACGTTTTTCTCTTACCAGATTTTTTAGGGCGTTAATGACCCTAAGCATTCTTGTGGCAGGTTGTGCCCTGCAAAGTGATTTAGCAAAAATTCAGCTAGTCTGAGCATATTTTGTTGCCTTCCTTTCTACCAACGTGTGCTTTCTGCAAAGGAGAAAAAGAGGTGATGGCCTGATTCTAATGAATCTTCCTAGCAGTGGTGTAATTGAAAAACTGCCTTGGAAGAGAAGCCTTTTTTTAAAAAAAAAGCCTACTCATTCAGCTGATGTAGTGTAGAAAATACTGGCAAGACCGCTCCAGTGATGATGTTCCAGGAGAGGAGCGGCTCTCTGTGAACAGATGTTGATGGCTTTCTGTAGCCTGTCCTTCTCACTACCCTGTTCTGCAGTGCAGCGGGTATGATACTCCCTGACAAGTTAAGGCCCATGGCATAAAGTATCAGTGTTGACCAAAGAAAGGGCTGTGTGGGCATCTTTGCTTTACTTTAAAACTGACATCTCCTCTTGAACAATTTATTTCCCTCCAGCAGTACTGCAACATTGTTAAAGCCAGATCTCATACCGCAGATCACATCTTTAAAACAGGAGGAGGCACAAGGATAAATCAAAAGCATGTTTCGCTGTGCCTTATAGGTTGGCCTCATGTTTGTGGGACAGATAAAGGTCACCCTTCCATCACTTGCACTTCATGTTTCTTAAAAGTGGTTAAAGCATCACATCCATTTTTCTTCTGAGCATTTTCAATTTCATTAATCCAGTATCTCTTTGAGCTAACATAGTTTTTGGTGGAGATGTGGCTTATGGCTCCAGAAGTAGAAATTCCTGTTGAAAGAGCCAGTGTTCCAGCAGAGGAACCGTCGGTGCTGCTGAGTGACTGGTCACCTGTGGGTGCTGGCCCACCTTGGGAGGTCTGGGGACCTGGGGGAACCTGGAACCCCTAAGCAACAGACCGGACTTGGGCAGCTTTTCCATTCACTGCTGGGCTATGCTGTGTACTTTACCTGTCACCCGTGTGGCTATAAATCACAAAATGTACAGGAGTCACAGAATGCAGTGCAGTTTGTATAATTGCGAAAGACCTTCTCCAAAAGCTTTTTTAAAAACAGGTGTTTAGGACTGTGTATTTTGGTGATGAAATGGTCTTCTTTTTTTTTTATGTGTATATATATATATTTGTGTAATAATTTAACTTTATTGCAGCCTCTTGTGATACGCTGTGGTATAAAATATGCAGTAATGTTTATTAAGCAATCATAAGACAGTCAGGTGTCTAGCCCTGTGACAGATATGATAGACTATTTTGGCATAAAGCCCACAGGTAACTTCCAAATAACCTGTAAACCACCCCAGCTGTTGATGGTGGAAGAGTGGCAGAGGCCTCTGAGCAGTGAAGTTGTTTGACAACAGAGCAGGTGGAACACGTGCAGCAGTGCTCTTCTGGGACTGTGGTTTTAAATTCCAGAGATCCAAAAGCAGTCCAAGCAAAAGCATGACTCAGTTCTTGGCCACTGTATTGTTGTTCGTAAGTGTGCTCACTGTGGTGTGCTCTCAAGAGGAAGAAGAGGTGTACGGTGGGTTAGAATTTGGGGTCGCTTGTTGGCTTTTTCACAAATTACCTTAACAAATTGTGTAATTTTGGCACTGTTTTCTATGACTCAGTTTCCTACCTGTCCTACGTTCCTTTTTCAGCTCTCTATTTTTTTTGTGTTGATGGTAAACTTTTTGTGGTAGACCTTGTCTGTTATTTAGTGTTTATTCAGTGCCTGATAAAATGACACGTAAGTCTTGCTGAAGGCTTTTATAAATTATGCTGTTAATAACTTCAAGTTAGAGCAAAAATGACTTGCAGCTCACATCACTATGTGGCCAAATTTCAGACCCTTTTTCTTTTATTTTGCTGTCGGTTGACACAGTTGAATGACTCTCCCAGTCTCCCGTTCCCAAATCTGTAACAAACTATGAGCTCACATTACACAGAAAGCACTAGCAGTGAGATTTATTTGTCATCCTTGGAGGCCATGAAGAGGAATAAAAGACTTTCATCTCACTCCTTTTATTCCGTGACTGTAGGGAATAAGAGGGTACTGATATCTGGGGTCACTGCCATACAGGATACAAATCCAATTAATCTAAATCTGCCAGATCAAGGGGAGGTAGTTGGGTGGCTATCAAGAGCCCACAAACTTCTGGGTGAATCATCAGCAACCCCTGGCAGCATGATTTCCCCATTAAAAGAGAAGCTGGGTTTTGTTCCACCTCTAAGTACTGGTCTACCCTTCTTTTTAGCCTGCTCCAGCTAATTTTCCATCAGTTGTCAGATGTAGCAATAATGAAATTTTAGTCATTTGTAGACTCACTCTAGGATTAAATCGGTGACCTCAGGACGAAAGGCAGTGAATGCCATGACCACTTTTTGTTACCTCTTCCAGGCAGCTTTGATTAAACTGTGCTGTGAAGCCAGACCGTGATCAATATGAATGATCTTCATCGACCTAATAATATATTTAACACGTTTAGGGCACTTTTATCTGGTTTTGTTACGATAAGTTGTTTACATTAGTGCAGCAGATTGATTTAAAGTTTCAGAGCTCTTTACAATGGTAAACATCTAGAAAAAAACTCATTGGTTTGCACATGATACTATATATAAAAATGTAATGTACTGTGCAAGCTCCTCAGCAGGTGTAAATTAGCGTAGCTACAATTTACAGCAGTTGAGAATCTGGCCTAGAAACTGAAAATGATTATTCCATCAGTGTTATTTTAAATGATCACAGCTTAACTTGACATAAAGCAAGTACCATATGATCTTCGCCGTACTCAGTCTAAAGATGCTTACCACAAAGTCTTTTAGAAACCTTTTCTATTATTTGTAGACTTAAACTCTCGCACCAGCAGATGTATGTGGTATCTGCTAGTTATATAAATATCTCTTCGTGGTCAGGCCTTTTGGATGCACTGTGTCCAATCAGATATTTCTTAAACCCGTTGGTTTTGGAGACTATTTAGCAGACTTCAATAAACGAACAAATGTGGAAGCTGTACCAAACATATCATTTGGGAATGTCAAAGCACTTAACAAACATTGTTACAACCGAGTCCATGTGTAACCACTGAAGGACATATTTGCTTCAGTATGTCTCATGACAGCTTCTTAAAAAATACACTTAAGTGAATTTAACACTTGTGAAAGGTGCCAGATTGACAGGCCCTGGAGATAAAAGTTCTTGAATTACCAGCAGGCACAGCCGAGCTTCCCACACACGCTGCCCCACCAATGTCCCCAACCCTACCTGGAGCGCACAGCAACCAACTGTCCTACAGCTTGCAAATCTGTGCCATCTCGTGCTCCTGGACTATGGGCCAAGAGTCAGTAGCTGTAATGTGACCTAAAGGTGAAAAAGCAAGTTCCATAATTACTGCACAGGTGCTGTTGCAGTTGATCATTTTCACAGCAAGTTTTCAATTAATCTGGGAGGGAAAAAAAAGTGCACATTTATCTGATTTTGCATACAACAAAAAACGTGTGTGTGAGCCTCTAGTGAATCCTGCAGTTTTATCTGTCCGCAGAGGAACATTCAGATGACTATATGAGCAAACAAATGCGTACACATACTGTGAAGTGCATTCTTAGATGCCTCTTGAAAAATGGGTCCTTACTGTTTCATATGTTTGTAATAATCTGTCTCCATTCATAACTCATCCCTGCTTGGTGTCATTACAGCCCATCCTCCCCAGAGATTCTGAACACAGCTGGCATACAAGTTCAATAACCATCCACCCTGTAAAGAGATTAGGTCGTTACAGGGTTGAAAGATAGTACACAGGGAAAACAGGCTTGTGATCTTTGCACTCTGTCATGGTTTTAGAAAAAGCACAAGTTCTTCCCTGAGTGATTGTACTCAGAAAGTTCAGTCCTCTGTTCTCTTTGAAATTATATTTAGACCTCACTGTGAGTACTGGAAGGGCATGTTTAAGTGTTTCTTTATTTAGTGCAGAAGGTTAATGACATTTTAAACAAAAGTGCACATTTATAACCTTGTATAGGCCAATTCTCAATCTGTATATAGGACATGGCTAAAAACGCAACACTGGAAAACACAAAGCAATGGGTTTTCATGCTCTGCTATTTTCTAAGCTATAGCCGGCAGCTTGAAAGAATTATTATGGATGCTAAATCTTAATTCTTTCTACTGAGAAACAGCCATAACTAATGTGCAGAGCATTTGTTTATCTTTAAAAGAGTCACATTTCTTTCTGCAGCTTGCCATTGATGTGCATGATAACATACCTAATTTGACTGGTACTGTTTGTACTTCGGAAGGTAACTTCTGTATATCCAGAGAGAGTTAGGTGGCATATGATTGTTTTAGGGGTGGAGTTTGGGATTGAAATTATAATTGTTACAACTATCAGTATAAAACCTCATTTGAGGATTATGATTGCCTGATTTGCTTACCACCTCAGCATTCCTGGTGCATCTGTCACACTGTACAGCTTTAGGAAGAGTCCATACCAGCCTTCAAACTAAGCTGAAGTTTAGGTTTCAAAATGTGGAAGGAAGTTCAGAGAATGTATACTTGGAAAAGGATGTTTTAGGATGGTAGTATCCATGAACTCTGCTTGAATATCTTACCTCACCCAGCCTCAATTCTCCTGTGCAGCCTGTCTGCTGGAAAAAAAGAGATGGACCATTTTGGGCCATCTTCTCCTTCACAGGTTTGTTCTTTTTAGTATGTGGTTTCATGTTTTGTCTAGCCTAGTTTCAAATATCCAATGTAGCTGAGTCAGGTTTTGTTTTGCACTGCTTTTTTTTCACTGCTTGTATTTGCATAGTACCCCAATGGCATTTTCATTTCATTCATTTTATTACATAGTTCCTAATTTTAACTATATCATGTTATAAATCCCACTTCAATCTGCTACCTATTACCTGCAAGTACTACTAAGTCTTTTTTCATCAACCACCTTTTTAAGATTTTTAAGACAGTAGCCGGCCTTTTGCTTGCAGAAGGGCAAACAGCTTTTCTTGTTTGCTAATAAGAGGGGAGGAGAATGCCAGGGACCTTCTCTTACAGAATGACAATACTCCACTCCCAGAAAAATGCAGAGGAAGGGAAATAGTTGTTTACCTGTTTTTCCTAAGATGTACAGTATACTTGGGCACCACTGAAAACATTATTTAGAAGCAAATGCTTCCTATAGTTTACTGACCCCATTCTGAAGGATGTGTCTCAGTTTGTTAGTTTGAAAAGTCTTTATAGATGTGAAGTGTTATTTTTAATTTCGTTTAGGAAAGGCCAGAAATTAGAATTCTGTAATAGGGAGGGAGAGAGGTTCTTTCATGACTGAGTTAAACAGAAACCTTCAGAAGAATAGAAAGGGGTTGGTTCGTTCTCATCTTCATGTAACTTGAATTACAGGGTTTAGTAAGTGAAACGGATCATAAGCAAAACCCTGCAGAGTCCAGAAAGCTCTAATTAACGCCCACAGTGAGTAACTTTTCTGAAATTGGTCTTTAATCAAACTTTGCTCTCAAAACAAAACAAGGTGTCGTGGCAGCTTCATAAAAGAGATGCATTGCCGAGGCTGACAGGCCCACAATCAAACCAGCACTAAAAATAACTGTTTTGTCTACTAATTTTCTTTCAGATTCTAAAAAAACGCATTAGCTACAGTCTAAAAAAACTTCCGTAGTTACTCAGCCAAGTGACTCAGCTCTAGAAAAGTGAGGTTCCTGTAAATGCTAATGCCCTCCCTGGTTATGAGTGAGCCCTCTTTCCTTCCTTCCTACACCCTCCCGCCAAAGCACAGGAACAGCAGAGAGGTCGGTGAGGCTGGGAGGGGAAGAGGCGACTTCTGGATTCCTTCAGAGCTGCTCATTTGAGGCCAGCTGTCCCTCTCCTCTTGCTGCTGGTGGTGCAGAGCTCGGGCATCCTCCCTGACTAACTAGTCTCGATTAAGATAAGCCAATCACTCATCTTTCTTGTACCTCCCATGAACAGTAAGGTCCACAGCTGCTACCTTGCACACTCACAACTCCTCGCTGATTCCGAGAGCAGGAGTTATCATGCAGGGAAACACAGCTCCTTTTCCTCTTCCTCTTCCTCTGCTCAGCTGTAGAAAGAATTGCTCTGACTCCTGTGGGTACCCCTCCAAGCCTACAGCAATTTTCATTATGTTTTCACTGTAGCCTGTGTAAAAACATTGCTAGAATTGTTTTTTCACGTTTGGGATAGATTCCAAAGGGACAAGAAGTCCACTGCACAAAGAGGACTAGCAGTAAAATATAATGAAACTATAGTCTTCCCTTTATAGCAGATTTTTATCTCAGTACAAGAAAGACACAGACCTGTTGGAACGGGTCCAGAGGAGGCCACAAAAATGGTCAGGGGGCTGGAGCACCTCCCCTGTGAGGACAGGCTGAGAGAGTTGGGGTTGTTCAGCCTGGAGAAGAGAAGGCTCCGGGGAGACCTTATAGCAGCCTGCCAGTACCTAAAGGGGCCTACAGGAAAGATGGGGAGGGACTTCTTAACAGGGCCTGTAGCGATAGGACAACATTCAAGGTCAGGTTGGACGGGGCTCTGAGCAACCTGATCTAGTCGAAAATGTCCCTGCTCATTGCAGGGGGGCGTGGAATAGATGACCTTTAAACATCCCTTCCAACCCAAACTCTTCTATGGTTCTAAGATTCTATGCTTTCATTTGGTGAATGGTCTGCTGGGTGAAGTGTTACCCTGTTTTGTATGTGTCTGTACCTACAACTCACAGTATTTTATGACCAAAATGGCAGAGTCCCATCAGTCTGGACCCTAATAAACATATCCTTCACAGAAGAGGTTGCAGTCATCTGAAATGGTTCTTTGGTATTACGGAAAAGCCGAAAGAGGATACCTAACATTGGCTTTAGTGCTTCCAGTCCAGGCTGTATTTTCATTTGTTATGTGATTACTTGAAAAAAACATTTTCATTGTTACAACTAAAACTAGTTTGGTGCGAGAAGCAAGAATCCCTTCGGTATAGATGGATCCATAAATGCAAGACAAACTGAAATGAAATGTGACGAATCCTTGAAGATATGTTTTTATGAAAGAATTGTTTGCAAATACAGATGTGCAGATCTGAGTGGCTGCTTTGGCATCTGACCAGGCACGTGTTTGTAGAGACCTGAGTTCCAAATGCAACTGCAGCTCCCCCTGTAATTTCTTTTTTTTTTTTTTAATTTGGGGGTATGTATACTTTACAAATAGGCCTGAAACAGTAAATTTGGGGGGGTTCTGGAGTCTAAATTATGCCAGTTACTTTTTAATTTTTTTTAAACAAATGTTATTACATATTTACCATTCAACAGGAAAGCTCATTCATCAATTGTTGACTTTGAAAGAAGGGAGAGAAATCTAGACACAGCTTAAGAAATCTTCACAACACAGATTAGATTTTGAAAGTTATGTAGCAAAGAATACAAATTCTTTTATTGTCATAGTTTCAAAGACTGGCTTAGGTAATCACGGATTTAAAGCAGTTTCACAGCTTTATCCAAATTCATATGGGTCGTTTGTCTCATATATCATGGCAACAGACTTCCCTGCAATTCAGAGCAGCTGCTTAACTCGTATTCAGATAAATATCCCAGGCCAGAGTGATTGAAGTGTATCATCAGTATTGCATGAAGGAGCTTGGATCATCTCTAGAGCTGTGCCTAATCTGGTCTGCCAAAAGGTGCCATGGAACTTCCCTTGTTACCAGTCCTTAAGAAAACTCAGTTACACCCCAGTCATCATAAGAAGTATGCAAATCTTCACTATCCTGATATTATAAATAAGTAGGCAAAGACAGACTGTAACAACTCCCTCAAAACCAGAAGGACCAAGGGAAATTATTTATCCTAGTAATAACTAGGATAAATAATCAGGAGTGGTCGGCTTCCAAAGCAAGTTCTGTTTCCATCCTCGTATGTTTAGTTATTGTTGATTTCCCTCTTTTTGTGCAGATGAATGTTTCCCACTTGAAAAAAAATCAAGACTGACTTCAAATTTTATAATTTTGGAAGAAATTTATAAAAGCATTGAGTAACATATCTTTGGCCAGTTTTCCCTGGAACTGGTAGGCTCTTAGTATTTTTGAAGATCTAGCTGATATGTTTTCAAAATGGAAACACAATTATTTACAGGATGTTGCCTCCACTTCTGCTGTGGGCAAAGCAATTTTGAAAACCCAGTCCCTTAACACAGAAATGACCAACATGACCAATGCGAAATAATGTCATCAAGAATAGTAAAGAAAACCATAAGGTACCATATGAAAAGCCAAGTATTGGACTATGCAAAATTTCCACGTTACTGTCATTTAAAATCTTCACAGCTGCAACAAAAAATCAGTACAAAATCATATTTTGCAAAGTGACTTGCTTTTATATTCCAACAGTATATTTTTGTTTACTGGGCTTGATTTTATTTTGGACAGAAAGGTATTAATTAAAATGAAGGAAGCAAATTGTACAGGTTTTGTTTTAAAATCTTATATTCCACTATATAATTTTATATTATCTTAAGTAAAAGTGTGAGAAAAACCATGAACTGTAAAACCAGATAATTTTTTAAAAGCACATTTGCCTTCCTTGCTATGGTTGTAAACCACAGAGACAGTCAGCTGGATGTTTAAGAAAGGAAGGGGGGTTCTCCAGTTCCTCATGTTTCACCTTTTCATTGCCCTGCCTGATCATTTAAGGCAGAGGCTTGTTCCAGACAGCTTCAATTAAACTATGCTGTGAAACGGTATATAGATCAATGGAAATAATCCATAACAAGAGGCTAATCATGTATTTAACAGTGTTCAGTCCAGTTCAATCACCTTCTACCATTTCTGTGGCTTTACATTCATGTGGCAAAGCCCTGAAAGTGTATATGTATTTTTTAATCCATCTCATTAGTGACCATATGCTTTGGCTTCAAGGGAGACAAGAACTGTCTGCAATCTGCCAGGGATTTAGGGACATCAATAATTTGTGAATAGTCATGTTGGTACTGGTCGAAGGGTTAAGTGTTCTGCACACGAGGGGCACATCTTTTGGGACTGGCACTCTTAGTCAACTGTTAGGAACCTGATCCCCTGTGACGCATCTTTTCAAAGTACATGCTGCATGTCAGATCTCCCCAGCTGAAGCAATGGAGCTTTATTAGCTCAGGGATTTAAAACCTGCTCTCAGCAATGTAACAATATCTTTTGGTTAAAAAGTGAAGGAAAGATAGTAGTTGTAATATGAAGGTGATTTTTTATGTATTGGGCTAAATGTGATCTTCCTTTTTGTTACCGTTATCCTTTTCAATATGAGCTATTAGATTACTCCTCCCCTGCAAATATGCAGTGAAGCAAGAGTATGGCAGCAATAACAGGGACCTGATTTTGGAAACATCAGTGGATTCTGTGGCCTCACTTCACACTGCCTAAATCCTGCTGAAGCCAATGACAGCACAGATGTAAAAATCACCTTCCTAATCATTTGGAATGACCCTTTAGGGGCTCCCAGGACATTGTTTTATCTACTTAGTGTGAAAAGCACCTTTAAAAACAATAGCTTACGGTGTTAGATTGTGCCATGTTATACAGAAGAGCTGCTAAGTCAGTGTGAGAGATCAACAAACTATTGATCTCGGTATCCTGTCCTTACAGCGGAATGGCAGAAATAGACTGTAATGCCAGAATTTTTGGTGAGAGAGGGAAAGACTCAGAATTATTTTTGCTCGTTTTAAGTTTTGGTTATGTCCACATCCCTCAGCTGTACCCAGGTCAATAGAAAAATGCATAGTGGTGCAGAAAGAAACACCATATGGAACCTGTGCCCGGAACTTCTGCTGATCAGTTGGGAGTACCAGGGATCCATCTTACAGGATGAAGCTTGCCTGCTTTCAGCAAATTTCATGTAGTAATAATAATTAATGCAGATTGTCACAGGAAATGAAAACAGGCACACTACACACGACTTGTTTGCTGCTTGCTAATCGGCTACTTCTCTTTGTACTTTAATAAACATTCTGTATCAGGGCAGATTAAATAACTTTAAGACCAACAGTAATCATACAGAGCTCCTGTTAAAGCTCCAGCAAACACACTCACTGAAACCCTCTGTCCTTTACTTGTTTTCCCTTTTAAGATCAAGCAAACATTTCCATAGGTGATATAAAAGAAAGAAATTTTTCAAATCTTTGTATTCGAACAAAGAGTTACATGCTTCAGAAAACACTCATACTCATGACTGAGGCTCTTACTTATCTAAAAGCATCATTTGCATGAGTGAAGAAAATATAGATTGTGTCTTTATTAGTGTCACATCATTAAAAATATACAATTAGTATTGGATAATTTAGAGTAACTTATTATAGCAGGTAAAATGTATAGCTGTCAATTTGGGGATTGGGTCAGCTATGATTACATAGACCGCCACAAATTTACTAATTGTGCATTGTTTTCTGTGGGACCCTGGAGTACAATTTTACTGTCTTAGAAGATCCAGACTCCTCTTTTCAGGGGAAATTTCCGTGAGCAGACTTTTATCCACAATTTTTAGATGTTTAAAGATATATGTCTAACGTAGAGTGTTTTCCTATCAAACTATTTGATTTACAAGCATAATAAAACATTTAGAGGCATATGTCCCAGATTTTCATCCACATTTTAGCCATACATGTAGGCTTTGCTGCAGCAGTTTGCACTTGCAATAGAAAAGGCGGTGGTCTTTTGGAAAGGTGGCTCTTTCTGGCTGGCAACCAAGTCCACTAGGGCATGTTCAAATGTAAATATTTATGGCTATTTTGGCCACCTCAAAAAACCAAAAGAATGGACCTGTATTTCCAGATAGCCTCACTTTCAAATTCTCCCTTTGAAAGTAATACCTGGTTTTGTTATGGTAGCCTTTAGCACTGTTTCACAGCTTTTAAGCCTGCGAAAAAAGTTAAAGACTAAAATTATATTTGCACAATTTTAATAGAAGAAAAAAAGGAAATGTAATTTTAATAGGGTGGAATTGGTGATTTTTGAGGTGGCTTGCCTTTACCCACTTCCACTTAAAGCCTTCTGAGCCAGCATAGCTATAAAGTTTTCTGAAGTCAAAGTTTAGAATGAAAATGTTAGCTGATGCTTAATTATTGGGTCACTGCTGAATGTCTGCAATACATGGACTGAATCTCTCTTTACACACAACATGAAGAAGTCCTTTGACCTTTGAGGTGACTGCTGATCTTTAGCTCACCCTTGTCTGTTTTCACCTCTCATGTCAGTGATGTTAACACAAAAGGAAGTCAGCAGAATTTCAGAGGACTGGTACTGTCTTCACAGTATTTTGTGGGTAGCATCGCCATTCTTACATCAATTTATGCTACTGCTGCCAGGTAACAAGAGAAGAGTTTTGGCTTCAGTGAATACAATTGCAAAATTCATGTTTTATCTTGGATGAGGTAACACTTTGACTGAACTGCCTATTCACAGTTTCACAGACAGTGACGCCAAAAAAAAAACCTCTGACAGTCTTCAAGTTCTGCCCTCTTTACACCCTCTCTAGCCAAGATTGCTTAGTGTTATGAAGAATTGCCATAATCACAGAAGCTGCAGACAGAAATAACTTATTGCCACCAAAACCCATGCAGGCCATACCTTTCCATTAGGAAACCATCTTTTGTCGGGTCATTTGGAGGGGTTTTGGTAGTCTTCTTTAAGGGTTCTGTGTGGCTGGATTTCTAGCATGTCCACTGAGGCTGCAACATGACCAGAAATGTCTCAATGCTGAGTTTAAGTTTTCCATTTTTAGTTCTCTCCCATATTCTCCTAATTAGATCCTCTTCATTATTAATTCTGTTCCCATAACGGACTTCGAATTTACAAACTTTTGCCACACATACCAGTCCCTTTAGAGCTCTTTATAGCCAGATTCTGTATTTTTAGCAGTTTGAATCTCTCTGTAATTCTAGATATGCAGTCATATATTTTGCTGTCCCTAGACTTCCTCCATTACATCTTCATTGTGGCATACTTCCATTGATTTCAAATGGAAAACATGATGTTTTAAAAAATGGCCCACTTTAACTTCTAGTAGATTGATGCACCACAGTGGGACTTGAGAGCAGAATTCCGTTTACAAATACGTGCTGATCATCCAAATACCAAAGATGACAAAGAACTGAATTTCAGCTGGCCTTTAGTTATTTTTACTACCTGCACTTAGTTTCAGCTTGCTATATCTGTAATCAACAGACCACTCACTCACTCAAGGTTGAGGAACATGCTTTTAACTGTTTTGCTGAATTATGGCCTTAGGCAACGTGTAAAGTTAATCTCAAATTAGTCGATGAGAAGGTGGGAGATGATGATTCTTCCTTCTGTATAAACTTAAGAGTTGCATTTCACTTCCTTTTGTTAATTGCTACTCCACAATAATTTTCAAAAATGTATTTAGAAATCATTTTTAAGAGATAGGACACCATAGAAAATGAGACAAAGAGGATTCATTAATTGTTTTGTTTCTATTTTAGGACTGCAAGAATACCTTAAAAAATATTTGGGCAAGAAGACCCCAGCTCTGATTTTAGTACCTGTGGTGGATTTACCTGGCAAAGAAGTTATTCATATAACATGCTGGCTAAGCTAGCAGTTTAAAAGAGAGGAGTTGGTATCAAAACACACAATCCATCCAGGAGAGAACAAAGAAAAGAATTGATCATAACTCTGTCAGATACTTTCATTAAGCAATATTGTTTGTTTTAAGCGGAGTCATATTTAGCTTGTTAATGATGCCTCATGATACGTGACAGAGTCAGCTTTGTATGAACAATAAAGGTTTCTTTTCAAAATATTGTGCTTTTTTCTCACTTATTTTTAGATATGTTCTGGTAATAGCAGGTGGCTCTTGGGAGATGTCAGTCGCTCTGATCACATCAGTTCTTTTGTTTGATATATTTAGGCCTGGTTACAATAAACCGATAATAACTTCAGATCTTTTGGATGGAGGTGAAACCACAACATTAGCTCCAATACTCTTTTAAAGACTTGATTCCTTTCAATTCTATGCTGAATTTACTGACTTCAGGCCAACTCATGAAGACCTTATTTGTGGCCAGGTTTTAACCCTGTTCTTGCACCAGGGAAGAATTATTCGGAGGGGTATTCAGGATGCACATTTTACCAAAGCAAATAATGGAGATGATGGCCAGTCTGTAGGATTTGCCATCCCACTTTCTGAGGCAATAGTGGGTATCCTTATGCTTTACATCTGGTAGACAGCTCTTATTAAAGAGCTACCAGTATTCCCCAGGGCTTCAGTCTTCTCCAGAAAATCAACAGGAGTTTTACCACTGCTTTCATTCGAACAGGCTCAGACACACAGGTGAAGCTCCTATCGGTTTTGTTGCAACTGATATTTTACTCATAACATGATAGAAGATCAGTATAGGAGAGAAAGCCTTTTGGACTTTGCTTGAGGCAGTAAGGCACTGTAAGGAAATCTCATTTTCAGACAAAGGCTATAAAATTAAACTTTCAAGAAAGAATATCAAACCTTTGCCTTGCTTACGTTCTGCATCTATATATTCTCATTGCTTCTCTTCCAGCGTGTGAGCACTGGAGCTACATGACCAGCACTCCAGTTGTCCTTCTCTTACACCAGCATATATCTGAGATACCTCCACAAAAGTCAACTGCATGGCAGTAAGTTTACACTGGGGTGACTAAGAGGTGAACTTAGCACTCCAGCTTCGTTTTCTTACCGCTGCCAGGTATGCACTTGGCAGCAGCTGATACGAAACCAGTGACTAAAGACAAGAGGATCCTCCTCTGTTAGAGGCTTTGCATGTCCAGCGTACTATGCTGATCATTACTTGAAAATAGAGACTCTTAAATGTTATTGTTCCTTACTATTACATCAAGTAATATAGCAGAGCTGCCATCCTCTTTAGTAAGAATTGCTTTTTTCACAGTTAATCAAATATTTTTGGAAGGGGAAGGCCAAGAGCTTTTTATATACCAGTGTATAAATACATGGATGTATTAAATTAAATTTCTTTTTTAAAAAGGGAAGAATTTGTTAACAATACATTAGTTCATTAGCATTCAGTATCATTTTTAGGTTAGACTTAAACATATTTGATCCTCGTTCTTTCCCACGATCAGAAGAGAGCTTGTTAATACCTGGATGTGCCTGTTTTGTTTGAATTCTACTCTTTTAGAAGGCTAAATCATTTTCTTGCCTCTCCCTGGAAATGCCAGTATTTTATTTCTCTCAGTGTGGAGTGCCCACAGACCAAAGGCACAAGCTGGACTGAAACAGGAGAAGAGAGGGAGACAGTACTTTCAGAGAGATGAGGATGAAGCTTAATTTTTCAGAGATACAGATGGAAGCCAAGTCGATGGCATAAGTTTGACTGTGTCTCCTGTAGCAGTCATTTTTTTCATAGTGAGTATAAAAACAATACCGAAACATGTTTGGGATCTTGGCTTTTGTACCGTAGTGCGTATTTTAAGATGGCAGGATATTTGCTCCTAAAGAAACCAGCTTTTCCTGCAAGTTTTCCTGCAAGATTCGTGACTCAAGCTATCCTTCTTTTCCCCAGTAGAGGTGCATTGAAAAATGGTAACAGAATGCATTAGTTTGAAAAACAGTGTAATCTTTTTTTTTTTTCCTCAACAGGAAGCAAACCTTTTCCTTTTTTGAGACAACTGGAACTTCAATGGGTTTACTTTGTGAATAGCTAAAAAAGAATAGTTTGCTGACTTTTTCTCCTTGAGAGGCTTCATACAGCTTCTAAGTGGTGTAACTAAAAATATAAGCTGGGTCTGCGTTGTTTTAAGTATGAACAAGGCAATTTGTTCAACATTGATATGCAAGGTAGGTGAGTAAAGTGCTGCTCCATATAGAGACCTAAGACTTTTATAACAGAAAGAAATAACACCATTTTATCTGCCTTATGCTGCCATACTTTCATCATAATTACTGGGTCCTACTGTGAATAAGTTGTTTCACAGAGCTCTTTTTCACTTTCTTTGTAACAAAAGTGCTAGGAGCACACACACGCACACACATACACATGCGTTTTAGTGAAAAGAGGGAAAGATATCTAATACTCAAAATTTATAGATGCAGGGTTTGTTGGGGTTTTTTTTTTCACTAGCTTTGCTGAGCATTTACCCCAGCAGGTTTTAATCTTGAGGCTATAAATTCACATACTGTGCTAAGACACTGGCTTTGAGGACTTTATATATATACACAAATTCTTTTGTTTCTCTGATTTTTACTAAGCCTGCAGGAAAATGTTTCGTATGCATATTATGACACAAAAAGTTGGCTGATCTAGGTTCCAGCACTGAGAACACAGAAGGGCTATGTAATAGGTGGGAAAAATGTCTTTAAAAATGTAACCCGAGGTTTTAATTTTTTCTTTCTCTGCTGTAACAAGTGTTAGAATATGGCTTACACTTCTTTTATTTTTTTCCAGAAGAAATCTATGTCTTGTTATAGTTCTCTGTGTCAGTGAAATTTTGTCTCCTGCCCTCTTTAAAAATCTCTGTATATCAATTTCTTTAATTGTTTGAAAGCATGTTAAAGTGAACTGACCAAATGGGACTGCAAGACCAAAACTGATTTAATAACTTTGCATTTTACTCATTTTAAAACCCAGTGATGGCTACAGTACCAGTGAGCCTTTACAATGCACATGGCTAAGCTGCTATAAAGGCACCAGAGCTGATCTTCCTAAATAGATTTTAAAATGACATTGAGATATTTTAAGCAGAGATTATTTAATTTTTTTTCCCTGTGAGTTTTATAGTTAGGTGATCCAGGAGCTGATTTGTTACACCAGATAGCATGGGTGCATCTTTCCTCTTAGCCTTCAGAAGTCTGACAGGCATTGGAAGCAAGATGCCTCCTGAGTATTAGAGAGGTGATCTGAAGCAGCTCTTCTCCTTCAAGGACATCCTGTTCAATCCATTATCTCCTGCCTGTGTGCAGTAGTCTAGTCTATCAAAATACAGTGATTGAATATAACTTTTATTTCAAATAAATGAATGCATTGATTTAATAAAAGGTTTGTACTGCATGGTATAATAGTTCTCTAAATGAACACTGAAATCCTAAAACAGAGAAACTTTTCATGTGTCCAAGTTAAAGCTTTGTTACTTCTTTCAGGATGGGTTTGCTGAAGCAAACCTAGTTTATTCTGTGTGTTAAACTGTCCTGAGCTCTCTGAGTACTAACTGGCACTTATTATTTTAAGTAACCTGCTTTTACTATTATAAATGTCTGGCATTGGGAATACATATTAAGAATACTTGACAATTTACTAATTTATGATCTCTTTAGTTGTATTTTAATATTTTTGGCAAGCCAGCCTGTGTTGATGTATTAGCCAAACATTCAAAATACAGACTTGAGATCTTGAAAGCTTCTTTTTTTCCAACTTTCATCTGAACACTGAATATTTTTGACATATTTTAAATTTTAATTTTAAAAAACAGACTGGGTACCTGTGAACTGAACCCGTATGTTACATGCAAGTGCCCTTTTGCTGATGACTCACTGCTCACAATTTCTTGGCTTTGACTTCTGTTGGATTAATTCATGGCTAGGATTTGCCCGTGGTTTCCTGCTTTTTCTCGTTTTTTAGAGCACTGTCTGCTTTTTCCCTATATGCCCAAATAGTCAGGTTGTTCTGAGGATCTTCTCACAGGGCATGTCACTGGCAGCAGTCTCCTTGTCATTGCCTTGACTCTCCATTTCATTTGCAATGTTTGAAAACCATTTCTTGGATATGTCTGCTCGTCCTCCATTTCCTAGTATATTGTTATTTTGTGATTGTATCATTTAATCCTAAATCATTTTGAAATACCGTTTGCATAATTTAACCCAGTTGACAAGACTTACTGTCCACAGTAAAAACAAGATGTGCTCAAAATAGATCAGATTTCACTTTTGCCTCTCCCAGCTTTCAGAAATTCCAGCTCTTCTCTAAATTATGCAGATCTCCAGTTCAGAAGAAAATCACGTTTCAGGACAAAAAGATAAGCTGAACTAAATGCCCTGAACAAATTGAGAGCTGCCCCTATCTAGTAACCTGTTAGGGGACTCCAGAGTCAGGAGGCATAGGTTAGGATCACGCTACCTCTTTCCTGGGTAAGTTTAAGAATACCCATTAGTTTTCTTGTGCCTCTATTTCCATAGTTGTATGTTTTCTCACCCTTGTAGAGGTGTTGGCAAAGAGATGCTATGTTGTAGTCATACAACCTGCAATAACAAAAAGTTTAGACTGAGTGAGCAGCACACAAGAGTGTGAAAGTAATGTTGTAGTGGGAACCAGAATGAATGTGATCACAGATAGCGATTTGCATGAGCACAATCTGGAGAGCTTTTCTCCCAGCACACTGCCTGCAGCAGTCCCAGATCTCGGGAGAAGTCTATAATACATCCAGTAACATTAATGGTACATTCTACAGCATGATTCATCCCTGACGATCCCAAAGCGCTTTACAGGTCCGTTACACAAAATTTGCTTGGGCCATCGCTGGGACAGCCGCAGGCGCGCCGGAGGCCTCCTCTGCACAGCGTGAAGGTAGGCGGGTCTCTGCGGTTCTGCTGCTGGGAGAAGAGCTCCTCCGCGCTCTGCAGTCCCCCACGTAAGGGTATTTGCTTTGGCAGAAGCACAGTTACCACAGAGAGACTTCAACCTCGAAGCCACGTCACCCAGCAGCTAGCGTTATTACTTTCTGTTACGCATGAGAAGACTTGTTCCACTTCAGATTGTGCCATGATAGAGGGGAAAAATCCCTCGTCTGGGCTCCGTCAGGCAGCAGTCTATATTCTCCTTCCGTAACTCCTGCTACTGACAGCTGTTGACAGTACTCTGTAACCATAACATCCTTGGTACATCGTATTATTGCCATACCCCCACTTTACAAGAAAGACATTGTCCGAGACAGAAGTTGTGGCATTGCCTTAGGGGTGCAAGCTCGTGCAAGCATCGCTTCACCTCCCCTGTTTCCCATGGTTTTGTCGGTAGCTGCCTTGACAGTAGTTTATTTTGTTGCTTATAGAAGAACAGGGGTCCAGAAGGAAGAAGTAGATTTCTCAGATGTAAGAGTTATGTCGTTGCAACAAAGTTCAGTCCTACTCCCACACAGACCCAACCGTTCTGCAGCAAGACCCAGATACATGCAAATGTAGAGCCTTTTGTAACTGAACCAAATTTCCACAGCTCCAGAGCTGGATCTGTTAAGGTTCAGAGCAGGAGGTGTTAAATGATATGAAATAATAGAAAGGAAACGCAGACAAGAAGTCAGTGCCAAAGGAATGGTATTATTAGCAACTGGCAGGGAAGCCAAGCTAAAAAGGCAAACAACAGGTCTAGGGACCTAAGGGGTTTATTCTTTATTTATAGGACGTCTTTGAAGGAATGGACCCTGGCCTGCCTTCTCGCTGTTGCTAGTTGTAACTATAAAAGATTAACGTCTGAAGAACAAAGGGGAATAAATCGAGTTTCCAGGAAAGAAATCCAGAAGTGAACTTTAAAACGCATCTCTCGTCCTTTCAACAAAATGCTTTGACTACTCTAACAGTGTGCTTTAGCCTGGAGTCTGAAGGTGAAGGATGCCTGAAATGAGGGTAATATGCAAGAGGAGCCACCAGCTGTGTGCCATCCTCCTGTTTGGGGACATGTCTCCTGGGCACTGCCACAAGGAACATGGCTAATAGGTCTTGGCTGGGGAGCTGTAGCCCATGAATGTGCTTCTCATTTGTACTCCCCCTTCATCAAGGCACTACAGTGTACCAAGATGTTGATTCAGGACTTGCCTTTCATTGCTGCGGAGCTTGTTTAAAACTAACTATTTAAATACTAAAAGTGAAAATATCTCATATTGCTGCTCAGATTAGGCAAGCCAAATGTGGCTCTCTTTATGCTACAGTCCCCAGTGCAGACAAAAAAGCTTTCTCAGGTTGAGATCCTGCCACTCACATAATTATTTAGAGAAAGACAGCTCCACTACTTCAGCTCCGGTACTTCACAAGAGGAATGGAAACATTAGAAAAAGTTTTTTCTTTGATGTAGAATATGCTGCCACTTTTTTGTTATTAAAATAGGAGCTAACTTTAAATAAATAAAATTTTGCCTGGAGGCTTCTGAAAACTAATGTTGTGTTTTGACAGTGTCATTTTTTAGATTCCTGAAAGCATTATGTGAGTTAGCTCAGGACTTCATCATGATTTTTCCTCTATGCTACATAGAGTGAATTATTTTTTCAGCTCTGGATTTTATTTGATTGCTCTCTCTCACATACACACACAGAGTCACATCACTGTGCAACTTTCTTATTTGACAGGCACTCCCCAAAGCTGGTTTCTCCCCCTTTTAAGGGACAAGTGGATCAACCCCCTGTAGAGGAAGTGGAAGAGAGAGTGTAGGAAAGTGGAGGCAGCTACCACTATTTTTTACCGGGAAAAATGGAGGAAAAGCAGTCGTCTTTGAAAGTCTTTGAGAAGGAAAATAAACTAAGGACATTAAGAAAGGTCACACAAAAACCCTGCGAGAGGACAGAATTTTGTTTGAAAAAAACACACTACCTTCAATGTGCAATTTGTATGTAATTGGGCTTGTAGGTTTTATATCCTCTGAATTCATGCTTTGCTATAAAGGATATTGATGTAAGGATGATATGGAACTTTGAGAAGAAGCAGATAGATAGTCTTCAAATAACAGCTGATTTGAGACCCCAGTCTTTGATGATAATTTATGGCTGCCTTTAAAAAAAGCAAAAATTCATCTAGGTGTATGCTCAGCTAGAATACTCAAATAACGTGTGCTTAGTGAGAGAAAAAAGATTGCAAACAGCACGTGTCTTTACAGCATAAAGTATGACCCTAAAATTGCACATTGCTGAGCATTCTTAATGTGCTGTGAGCAATTTCATACACTGTATTTCAAACACTGAATGCACACTCTAATATGTACATATATCAAGGGTGGCCAAACTTTTTGATATGTGTCACAAAGTGATTTCAAGAGATAAGAAGAGCTGGCCAAAGGCCTTCAATTCCACTTTACAACAACTATCAAGGTTTCAAATCTGTATTTATTTCCTATTTGATTGAAAATAAAAGACTTCAAATGGGGGATTTTTTGGTCCTGGTTGTTTTGCGGGGGGGGGGTGTCCCCAAAAAGGAATTGGGTCAAAGTGTTTATTTTCTTATTGAAAATGTCAGATTTTCTATTCATATTCTTTTTTTTTCTGAAATGACCAGAAAGCGTTGGACCATGGAAAACTTTCTGTTGCAGAACTTGTTGCAATTTACATCTCAAAATGTTTGGCTAGAATGCCAAATTCTATTTAAAAGATTTTTATTTTTCTATGCTATTTTGAGCCACCTTATTTCAAGTAAAAAAAGAACCTTCTCTCTGATGTAAATAGAGTTCAGAGATGTGAGCACAGACCTCAGAGACAAGAAGTCTTAAATTCTGACATTGACATTGAACTTTGTAATGGTTGTAAGATATATTAATGACCTCTTCCCTCCTGTAAAATGAAGACAACAGTAATGGGTTAGATTAGATTGTTGTGAAGATTCTCTTGTAGGCAATGATAGATCTGCAGTGAGGTATCCTGTAAGTGTTATACGTTGCTGAGGTAGGTAATTTTGAGTCTTGAGTCAGCTGTAAATTACAGAGACTTTTTAAAAATACAACACTGTGAGAGTTTTTTGCTTGCTTTCTGGCCTACCTAGCAGACTTCAGGATGGTATGGGGATGCTTTGCAGGTACAGCTTGGCCCAAAAGCCCAGGGCTCGTGTCTCCGGTACAGCTGCAGGCTGACTGTCCAGACTCTGTCTGGATTCGTTCTTTGCACTACACAGCAGTACGTAGCATAGGCATACTTTGACTTTTGGGACTACTCTTACATTTCCATGCTTTTCTCTGTATCCTCAAAACTAGAAAACAGTGTTTTCAATATTACTGTGATTTTAAAAAAATTACTTCTCTACAGAAGTTGGGGGATTAAGAACTGCAAATAGGGCAGGAGGCTTGAGAAAGCTGCTTTTTCTCTTCTGTTATCAAACTCTGTATGCCTTTGGTCTTTGGATGACTCTTCCTTTGCCACGACCCCATTTCTCTTTTCTCCCCTTTTTTTCCCCCTCTTTGTGTTCCTCTTCCTCTGTTTTGATTTTCTTTTCTTCCTTCTCTCCCTGATACTGATTTACAATGTCCAGTGTATGTTCAACAAAAGGAAAGCCCCACGTGAGCTCTTCTTTTGCAGTCACAACTAAGGACCTTAAAAATCCAAGTTAAGATGAGGACCATAAGCATAAGTGAGAGGGGACACAGAAAAAAGCTGAGTACTGCAGCTACCCCCCTTGGCATCAGGTAAATCTAGAAATACAAACTGTAAAGTTTCATAGATCTGAGGTTAAAGTGAGCAAGCCTTCTATGCTTTTACTCAGGTGTTACTTGCATCTCAACAATGCGACTCAGTACTGAAATATCATTTGTTGCCTTTACTAAGCCCAAGTACTCCATGTAGGCTTTTCAAAAGCACCAAAGTGACTGGGAATGTAATTCACATTTTGACTGAGTAGAATTTATGCTCCCAAGTCATGTAAGCACCTTTGACAAAATGTTTCTTGGGAAGGTAGTGTTTTATGATCTCGTAGCTTGAACCAAGACTTCCAAAGTTTACCAGAGCAGACCTTATAAATAAACTGTAAAGTCAATCTACTGTAAAAGGTGTTAGAAAAAATCTTCATTATTCCTTGTCTCTTTTACTCACGAGATGTGCAGTTTTAAAGGAGCTGCACAAAGAGTGCCACCCTGCTTGGGCTGAATGTTGAAGGGCAAAGCCTGTCAAAAAAATTTGAGCCTTTGCAGAGTTGCTCAAAGAAGAACTGATTTCTTCAGTAATCAAACACTGGAAGAGGTTTCCTAGAGAGGTGGTCGATGCCCCAAGCCTGTCAGTGTGTAAGAGGCATTTGGACAATGCCCTTAATAACACGCTCTAACTTCTGGTCAGCCCTGAAGTGGTCAGGCAGTTGGACTAGATGATCGCTGTAGGTCCCTTCCAACTGCACTATTCTGTTCTGTTCTGTTCTGTTATTCTATTCTATTCTGTTCTGTTCTGTTCTTTTCTGTTCTGTGCTTCTGAATATCTGGCCCATTTTCAGCGTACTTTGCAATCAATGCTCGATCTGTTGTTCATTGTAAGGTCCCAGGTCTTCGCTAAGTACGTTACAGGTTAAGCACATAACAAGTTAAAAATCCTGCTGAAAGCCGTTTTAACTGTTCCCAAGCAGAGGTGTCACTGACGCTACAGTGAACAGTAGGTGCTGGTGCTGACCTGATTTTTTCTCTCTTTCTTCAAAAAAAAAAAAAGAAAAAAAATCTCACTATCTATCTCCCCCGAAAGAGAACCGCGATAAAGCTGCTTCCGAGCGTGCCGCAAAGCAAGCCCCAGCAGAGTCCAGCCAGGCACGGGGAGAAGGGGATGGATTTCACGCCCCCCCCGCCGCCGCCATTCGGCGGGCAATGCTGCCCCCGCACGCTGCCGCCGCGCAACGGCAGGAGCCCGCCTGGGCCGGGGGGCTCCGGGCTGGAAACACGGGGAGCCCCGAAGCCTGCGGGGAGCCCCAGGCCGGGGTTAAGGCTGGGCGGGTGGGAAATGAACTTTCGGTCCTCTGCGGAGGGCGGGGGGGGGGCTGAAGTGCTTGGAATTCTGCTGCCGCTCTGCTGATTGTGCAAAACCGCGGCACGATAATTGTGATTAGTGACCAGTGGTGAGCATTACGATTCCTGATTAATGCATGAAGTGTAACGCACAGCGAACGCACGCAAACCCTTACTTACGTACAGTTTTCTGCATTGCAGACTCAGGGCTTTTGTTAATTTTGTCTTACTGGTAGCATTTTTGCGTTACCTTTTCGGCCCTAGAACTATAAATAGAAGAACTACATTCAAAGCAAGTAGAGAGAGATCTGAGTATAATTTATCAACTAGGAGGGCATGAGAAAAAGGTTGTAGCGTGAACCGTTGCCAAGAGGAGAGTTAAACCGTACTAAGAAGTCTGCTTTGTCTTCTACTTTTGAAAACCCTTCTGTTGGTTTCTTTCTCGTGCCGCAGTTTCTTCCATATGCTCCCTACACCCACTAACACACCCACCTACACGCACTCACAATTTACCAACATACTTTATGTCTTTGCTGAATTAAAATCCACACCATCATTCAGATAAAATAAAATAAACAGCTGTTTTCTTTCCACAAAAAACCTTAGCATTTTCTGACTTGGCACTTGGGAAGCATTTGAAAGAAACAGGCTGCCGGAGACGCTTTTATACCCGCGCGTTATGACACCGCACAGAAGGCCCAGGGTTGGATCCGGACGCGTACCGGTGCACTTAGGACCACTCCACTTTGGAAGGGGACACTTCCCAGGAGGAAGGACTTAGAAGCTACGCAAACAGTGGCAGATTGTCCTAGCGGTCACTGAGATTCCGGAACAGGCATCAGTTGACTCTCCGGGCCTGATAAATAGAGTATGTAAAGCGGCACTGACAGGCAGAGCACCGCCGAATCTCGTTGCAGGTATTTATTTCGAGGCCTCCCTTCCTACCGGAGAAGTACAGCTCCAAGAACTGCAGGCACCAGACTCTGGCTAGCATTTACCCTACCTGAGTTACCTTCTGTGTTAGCTCCCAGATTCAGACGGAATTCCCAGCTGAAATTTGAAGTGCCCAGCACCCAAACAAACGGTAGGAAGGCAGGGCCTAGAAAGAGTCTGCAACAGATTATATTGCTGCGAGTCCTGTGTCGGCATCCATTCCTGCAGTTTATCAGCCACGGGCCATTACACCTCACTCTGAAGATCAAAAGGGTTGAAAACAAGACAACCGCCTCAAGTTGCCACCTCAATATGAGTATGTCTCTTTGCTGTACCACTCCTTTCTGACTAAGCGTTACAACACAGCTGTCCTAAACAGCTGTGGCAGGAACTGTTCTCAGACCATGTTGGTCCCAGTTGAGGGAGCAGGGATGCTGCACTCTACAGGTGGAAAGCAGATAAAAGAACAGTAACTAACTCACAGGTGCCTTGTCATCTAGTAGAATCCAAAGACCTAGATTACACACCTCGTTTATTTATAAAACACATTGTGAGACACAGATCCCAAGAATGCATTCCTTAAATCAGCTCTACCAATTTCCCAGGGTACAGAGTAGGTACCTACCGAGCCAGGTATGTAGGCAGGAACAACTGAAGGAAGGACTCGGACCCCTCGCTCTCACCTCAGGTGCCATTCAGAAGTCATAGTCATGAATCCTCTCCTTGGATCAAACACCTAAGCGAGGTTGGACCTTGCACAAAACCGAACCCAGAGAAAGAGACCGTGCTCTCCTCTCTTGCTGTGCAATACAATTCACTGGGATATGGGACAACCATAATTGAATGCATCTGCTGCAAAATTTGGAGAAGGCTTTCGAATCACTATTAGCTGTTGGAATACTGTAGCTATCGATGACTGACCTATTGAGTTTCTGGCTCTCGCTCTAAGCTTTAATCAGTCCATCCAGTCTTGGGGGCTTGGTATCACTGCTGTTAATGGGTACAAACTGCTATGCCTAGGGAGGGGGAGCAGCAGCCAGTGATGCAGGATGGGGCACAAAAGAGATGATGTTTCACCTCCACCTCAGCACAGGTCAAGTCAGAGCTGCCCTCTGATAAAAGCAGCTGAAGCACAGCTTACTGGAGCTGTGAGAAGAGTCTTTATGCTCTCCTTCCCTCAAATCACTCTCTTTTGTTCCTCTGCAGAAGTGCTAAGGAACATTCATAAACCTGATCTCTACTAGGGCTCCAGGAAAATCTGTGATGTTACTCTTGGGTCTGTGAGCTAAAATTTCTTAAACGTGGCGCATGTTGATGTCTCTCTTTTGGCTCCAAGTCAGGCCATAAGTCAGTGCACTGTGAGGATTACAATCCAAAGAAATACATAATTCTGTTGTTTACCTTAAACATCAAAACCACTACTCATCCTTGTATTGTCACTTTCACGTTCATGAGAGAAATTATGTGCCTCAGCTGTGCTTGCCTAACTACTTTTTGAAGTTTATTAAAAGAGCTACCATTCTGATTCTCCATGTTGCTGATGTCAAGCAGCTCTCCCAGAAGCCTTTGAGAAGGACAACAGAAAACAACCTCTGGCAGCTAGACTAAATAAGGGAAAAAAACCTATCTTTAATCCTTCACTCTAAGAAGGACAAAGACATGCTCCACTGCAGCTCTGAAATGAAGGAACTCAGGTGGGAAGAAGAGCATTCCAACAAAGCTTATCAATTACTCTGATGAGTACAGAGTAAGAGAATGCAGATCACATTGGTAGGAGCTTGTCATGTTGTTGATCAACAATTGACAATGATTGCAGAGGACCAGAAAAGCTGTGTTCATAGAAAAAAAACCAAAACTTCAAACCATGTATGCTATTGAAAGACTATTTCTTTGAATTTTTTTGTGGTGGGGTTTTTTTTAGCTTTTTGAAATGCATTTGAACATTTGTGTTCCCTTTCAGGAATGGACCAGTGGCTAATTAAACAAGGAAAAAAGAAAACAAATTATTTCTCTGCCTATGCTTGTTCTCTCAGTTGTTGCTATTTCAGGTACAGTCTCATAGAACCATACAATCATAGAGTGGTTTGGGTTGGAAGGGACTTTAAAGATCGTCTAGTTCCAAACCCCCTGCTACAGGCAGGGACACCTCCCACTAGACCAGGTTGCTCAAAGCCCCATCCAACCTGGCCTGGAACACTTCCAGGGATGGGGTACCCACAACCTCTCTGGGCAACCTGTACAAAAATCTCCTCAGTACAAAAAAAACACTTGTTCGTGTTTCTGAGCTGTTTTGTATTAAACTGTCAATAATATTCCTATTTCCTTAAGAAATCCCCCTTTTCATTGAGAGTTACTGCACTGACATTGGGCTAACCTGTTCTAATACTGATTTAACAGTAAGAATTTATTCCTTGAAGTACATTAAAACTGCTTTCAAAACCCCAATTCAGCAAGACACTTAACATATGCTTTCATGATCTGAGATGTTTAGATGTGTGCTTACACACTTTGACCAACACAGCCAAAGTGAATGCCAGTAAGCAACACAGTTTGCATCAGCACAGAAAATGAAGGGTCCAAGACATCAGTCATATTTTCTAAGAGGCTACGCCTTGTATTGCTTTTAGGATACCAGAAAGTATTTTATGATACTGCTTTTAGGATACTGAAAGCTTATATTTCAGGGGCTAGGAGCTGAGCAGATGGGTTTAGAGAAATCCTGGCTCTCCAAAGCAATGGAGTATTCAGCCTCTGCACATAACATGGATAGAGGGGAAAGCACTGGCTCCAAAGCTGGAGGAGAACAGTGGTGAAACCTACTGGTTTACTGGATCTGGGTGACTTGAAGAAGGGAATGACCAGGGCAAAATAGAAAAATGAGGCTGTAGGAACGAGAAGCAGCCATGGCAAATAAATTAAAAGGGAGCAACAAAAGAAAGGAGGAAAATGCAGAAAAATAGTTTTTTACCTTGTCAAAGCCACTACTCTTCCTCACCTTATACACAGAGGGCAGGCAATGACAGTTACACATGAGAGAATGCACTACACTGGGAAATGAAAACAGCCACGTTTTAAAATCAGTATTTTCACTCTTTCTTTTGTTCTCTTCTCCAGTGGTACCAGTTATATTCGGAATTAATGAGCAAATAGGTCCACCATAGCAACTGTACTGGGTCTGGCTGCGATTAACTGTGAGTTACCTTCTTTATAGCAGTCCATGTGGTGCTGCTTTTTTGGATTTGTGGCTAAAACAGTTGATAACATGCTGGTGTTTTGTCTACTGCTGAACAGTGCTTGCACAGCATCAAGGCTTTCACTTTTTCCCACTCTGTGCCCCCAGTGAGTAAGCTGGGGGTGGGCAAGAAGCTGGGAGGGGACACAGCTGGGACAACTGATGTGAAGTGGCCAAAGGGATGGTCCATACTATATGGCACTGTACTCAGCAATAAAAACTGAGGTAGAAGGCAAAGAAGGGGAGATTGTGTCTTCCAAGGTGGCTACTGACTGGAGACTGGCTGGGCATTGGTCTGCTTGTGGGAGGTGGTGAGTGACTGCCTTTGCATCACTTGACATCACGTCTTTTTTCTTCATCTATTAAACTGTTTTTATCTCAACCCATGAGTTTTCTCACTTCTGTTCTTTCTATTCTCTATTCTCTCCCTTGTCCCACTGGGGAGAGGCGGGGAATGAGCGAGTAGCTGTGTGGGTGCTCGGCTGCTGGCTGGGGTCAACCCACCATAGCAACCTTAACAGAATTTCATAAAGTCAGTCAAAATGTCTTGAAATTACTCAAATTGCTACTTTAAGTAATGTATTCTGGCATTCAGAAAATCAAACAAGCTACAATATCTTCAGATCCTTCAGTTATCTTCTCAGTTTTGGTCCTATTATTCCTCTTGAATAAATCAGGCTGTCACAGGAGGCAGGGGAACCTTTGCATTGCTTTGACTCCGTGAGGACCTGAGGAAAAGAAACCTGTTACAACAGGTCTTCTGGGATGGACATTAATCTGTATTATTTGCTGAAGAAGCCTTGGAACGTGGTGCCCCAGGCCTCTTGAGACACAACAAAAGTAGCTAGTGAAAACTAATGGTAGGAAGCAGTCTGCTTCAAGACTGATGACAATAAGGGGTAAAAGAGAAAAGAAAAAGGAGAAAAACTCTCAGCACTCCTTCCCTGGGTATTAGGAAGCTGATTTTGGCAGCTCTGCAGGCTCAGAGCTGTGCTAAGATATGTTGTCTCTTAATATTTTAATGAGCTAGGCAATTGACAGTCCCAGCTGAGTACTCATTTTTGTTGCTGTTGCTAAGTAAAACAACGGTAAAAAAAAGCTCCTTTTTCATCTTCTAAATCATAAATACAACCAAACAATTTGTTTGATATGTGCAGAAATTCATTCTACCTCCATGGTAGCTGAACCCACATACCTCAGTTCATGCTCTCATGTTTTCCATACATACTTGTTCAATGTCCCCAGCATATCCCAGGACACATCCAGATTTGATTGTCCTGCACACCCTATATACCCTTCAGGCCACACAGAGTTCATTCCGCTTACCCTCTTCATTTGGACTCCAGCACAACCCATGGTAATACAAACTGACACAGGTTCTCTGTTCTTCTCCATATTGGCTGAATATCTTGCCTTGCCAGCTCATACAGTTTTAGAGTTCGGCAATGACTGTAGGTGTAAGAGATGCTGGGAGCTTTTTGCATTCTTCCTCTCTCTCCTTCTCCAGTGACTTCCTGTTTTCCTGTAAAAACTTCCTGTTTTCCTTTCTTTCAAAAAAGAAACCTTCCAGACTCCCTTCTCTTTGTTATCTATTTATCAAATAACTTTTTGTATTTCTAATTCTCTCTTTCCTTTTCCCTTCCCTCTTACATTTTCTTTAGCTATCTGAGTTTTCACTCATGGATAGTTAAAAGAAGTTCTAGTCTCACATACATTTTGATAAGGTCTGATATCGTCTCTCTAACGCTGTTCTTCAACGGCTTGTCTGCTAAGAACTTGCCTTGTGATAAGTTTTATCTAATGTGCTATTAAACAATGTTGTGTGTAATGTGAGTAAGGAAATTCCCACTTAAAAAGGCAGTGAATTGTAACTAACTCTGCAGGATCCCACTTTGCATATTCGGAACACATTCCTGGTTCCACTTGTCAATCTTCTCATTACATATTTTCTTTTACTGTAAGCTACACTTAGAAGCTCTTGGTAGGAAGTTCCCCCCACATCAGAAACGAAACTATCCCTTCCTGAGCCATGCGGATCTCGCATCCTGAACCCTGACCTGTAAGGCACAGTCAACAAGCATTTTGGGCGGCCACAGATAATGTAGTCCCAGTTTGAATGGAGAGGCAGAGCAAAATACGCAAGCAATTATTAGCCCTCCACAGGCCATTGCTAATAGGGCAGCAAGAGGAGAAATCTCTACCCCTTGGTGAAACTGTCTGACATTAGTGCTTTTATGGCAGACAAAGAAAAGGTGCTAAAGAAAGAACAGTAAGTAGGAGAAAATATTTTCGGTCGTACTGAGTGTTTAGCTTTGATGGATCTTCTTTGACTATGGAGTTCAACATTACAATTGTGCTACTCCCAGGTTTTTAATATACTGAGGTTACTATAAAGGCACCACCAACAAAACAAAAATCCCCTAACGTAGCATGATTTTTCGTGTTCCGGTATAGCAGTACTTCCTGTTCCAGCACAGGAGAACTCTGAGCACTCATGAGCTCCTTGTCAATGAGCACTTTGAAGACAGGCTACTGAACCTCAAAAATGTTTTCTGTGTTCACCACAGTTACCTTTTTGTCTGTCTGCTGGGCACAAATCTTGAGCAAGCTACAACGCTCTACCTCATTTTCATCAGCCTTTTTCTCTCATCTCTGGAATCCACACCTTTCAAGTGCAGTTAACCAATTACACAGGGAAAAGGAATTTAATAAATCACATAGGCACACTGTAAAGGATTTTCATGCATTCCTTTCCTATGTAAATGGTCTGTAACTTTTTCATGAATCAGGCCCATAGACTCTTTATTTCACACTTCCATCTCCCTTTCCCTGTAGAACTGCAATTTAAATGATCCTGAAACATTTTAAGACAATTAAAGGTTAGCTTTGCATATCAGTGACCTACCAGCAACTCCCTGTAAAGCTCTGATGTATGTAGTGTTTGATCTAGAGCTGCCTGATTTCAGGAAGATAGAAGTGTTTCCACACTGCTCTGAACTCTAGGTAGGGTTGGAAAATAGGCTCAGATGACACCACAAAATAGCTACTACTTCCTTAGAGCTTCACACAGTTCTAGGACACCATTGTGGATTGCCAGGACTTTTGACTTCTTTCAAGTTTTAAGCAGCACATAAATCATAAAGAGGGTTTGGACTGCCTTGCTAGCAAGATTTAAAGGAGGTTCAGAAAATACTTTTGGTTGGTTATGTATTGTTTTCTCTTACATCAAGCCTTAACAGTATTTTTTAGAAATTGTATAGCCTTTATTCCCAGAGGCAGAAATGGAGACTTATAACTGTGGCTGTCTTACAAAGAGCAAAGTTATGTTGGGGGAAGGCCTTAAATTAATATACCATACTATGCAAAAAAAACCCCGACCCCAAACTTGTGATTTCTGTATTGCAGCAGCCCCACCAGGCGCGATCTGCATGGGTTCTTAGAGGAAATGAAGGCTGCCTGACAGCTTGGAGTGACCGCGTGTGACTTGATCAAAGGTGGAGTAAGAGGTACCAACCAGTAGAGACTTCTGCAGGATTGGAACAGCATATGTTTTGAAACAAGGGCTGAAGTATAGTCACGAAAGCTGACAGGGACTCAGCACTTAACTAGATTTTGAGTGAATTGTGAAATAGTTGGACAAGATTCTTTTCTCCAGCCCATTCCAACTTCCTCCCGCTGGAAAAGCACTTTAATATGTAGAATATAAATTAACAGGTCTCCAAAAGAGTTGATACACATTTGGGAAAATATTGTTGCACAGCGTGACTGGACAGTTTTATTCCATTTGAGACAGATTCAAAAGATGGAAATTACTATAATATTGGATGATGGAATAGCTCCAAACTCTTTCAGCTTTGTCTGGAACAGGCACAGCTTAGCTACTATTGTCTCACATAGTGACTAAATATAAATACTATAAAATATTTATAAATAATGAGTGCCAAATTGATCACATTGTAGAGTTTTACTGGAACACAGAAGTCCTGTTATCAATCTGACATTTATAAAATTTTTACCACTGACCACTTAAGACACTCATCTGTCCATACATGTTGTCTTCTGAAAAAAATAAAAATGAGGAGATGGAAACAGCTTTGTGATTTATTCAAAATCTCTGAGACTGTTTCTGCCAGTGTGTGTGCTGATAAATATTATGTTAACAGGTTCTCTGTTTGTTTAACATTCCCCTGAGAAGGGCTCAACGTGATTTAGGCAGTCTCATATATTTAAAGTACAGCATTAATAGCGAGTCTGCAATGAGAAGGACAGGAAGGGTCACAGGTGGCACAGTCACTAGTCTCGCAGCTGATAGCCTTTGTCTTCCTTAGTTTATTCACATCACAAAATACTACTGATCTTGAAAATCTTGATTGAGGAAAATATAGTGTGGAAATTACATCCTGCATTGCAAGACTAACAACATTATAGGAATTTGTCCAATAATAGTCTAATGTCTGTTTTTCACCTTTGTGCCTAGGTTTGCATGTAGTTTGCTACACATCAGCTTTTTCTTAAAGGAATCAGAAGGCTTTTTACAACAGATTAATACTTCCCCATCCTCAACACACACACACACACACAGAGGCACGCATTCACACTCCTATCCTTGGAAGCTATTTTCTAGAACACTTTTCCCCGTCAGTAATACAGATGTGATGAATCAGGCCTCAGTTATGATTCCAGTTGCATTCCTGTTTTCCAGAGAGCATTTGGAATTGCTAAAGTAATTCAAAGTCTTAGATTATTGCCTTTTTGTCATGAATATTTGTTATGCCTTGCCTGCATTTGATGGGCGTCTGATTAAAATGAAAAAAGCTGAATCCATATGACACAGAGGCTCATTCTTATCACTGTAGACAGACTGAAAGTAGAAAACGCTAGTATAGAAAGCCCACTAGATCAAGTAATCCCAGTAATGTTATGCAAAGGTGGTTGTTTTCTTAAATCAAACATTATACATTCCAGCCTGGAACTAAAATCTGCTGGGTCCCAGTCAGTGACAGGATCTCCATGTTTTTAACTACCGAAATAGTATTTTTCTTCTGCTGTCCTTTCTACATAAGCCACTTCTGAAAACAAGCAAACCTCATCCTTTTGTTTGTTCTTACTGCACTGTCATCAGCTTTATCTGGTGGGCCATGGTTCTTGCACAGGAAGAGATGATAAAGAGTAGATACCTACCCAGTTCCTCCATTGCTGCTCATTCTGGAATGTGTGATGATTTATACTGCACAATATTGTGCCATATAGAGATTTGGATGCCATAGTCATTACCGCAGTACACAAACTTCTGACTGCAGTGCATTAAGCAACATATTCCAACATCCATATATAGTCTTCAACAACAGCGTACATCTGGAGTGCCTTGCTCATAGCCTGCACGTTAGGTGAAATTTGTAAGGGCAATTCAGTTACTGACATATGTCATTCTCTTTCCTCACTCTTTTAAATAAGGATCAAAACCACAGATGGATTGTCCTGGCAACCCTCTCAAAAGATCAAACAGTTCTTCTCCCGGGTACATGCATACCAGGTGATAAGGGATGCTGATATGCTGGTCATACATTAAGCACATCTGCTGGTCACCATATTCTTCACTTCCTTCTGCAGTCAGCTTCTGCAGTTTCTTCAGATGACTTATAATACATGCTTTCAATATAGGGCAGGGGCGTACAGGAGTTTTTATGAGTAGGATCAGAGTGCAGTTGTTGTTGTTGTTGTTGTTATTATACCAGAACCATGCAGAATTCTCTGTGTTCTTCCTAGGAGAGCTGACAATTCAATTTAGACATGATGTAGCAAAATGAAATTAAAAAACAAACCACAAAACATAGGGCAGCTGGAAGAGGGGTAAGGACAGAGGTTATAGCATTACAGCTACATAGTTAGACAGCAAAAGCTAGCATGTACAAGTAAATTTAGCAAAGTAAATTTATGAAAATGAAATAACATAAATTAAAATAAATCTATGTCTTTTATATAATGGAATTTAGTAATAATAACAGAGGTCTCTGTAATACACCAAATGAGGTTATCCTTGCTATTAGAATGTCCAATTCAGAAGAAATAAAAGTTAACAACTGATCAAATCAAATTAAAATACAGAATCCCCAGCATACCCTTTCATCATGCTTTAATGGCATGTAAAAAGCACGTACTTAGATAACCATGTGAATCTGAGCAAATCTTTATGCACAGATGTCATGGACAAGGACTTACGTCAGCTTTTTACAATATTCTTTTGAAGAGTTGCAAATCTAAAACTAAATCCAAATGTATAATTACTTAGGGATTCTATATCCAGAGAGTTGAATCAGATCATTTGTGAGAGAAAAGCCAGTCCAGCAGACAAGAAATCTTTGAACTGTACATCCAATTTAAGTGTACCTTATAAGCTTGTATATAAAGAACAATACACAGCTGTAGAGCTGAATAAAAAGGGGCAGTAAAGCTAGCCTTTTCTTGAAGCAATGCAAGGTATCTGAAGGAATTGGCTTTGTGTAATTATTTGGAAGGTGGATTCAAAGCATACTACTATCAGCCTAAAATATTCTTCTTTCATGGAATTAAATTTTGTGTATTCATTCTTTATTTCTCTGTAAAAAGAAAATCTCTATAATTTACGCTCCTGTCCTAGATTCAAAATCCTGGAGGTTGTTTATGTCCTCATTAAGGTCTGTCTGAGTTTTGCTATTAACCTCAGAAGGAACAGGACTTGATTTTAATACTACTTCAGGGGCCTCCTCCAGACTTAGTCGCTAATCCACTTTTATATGTAAATCACAGACATCATTGATTTATATGAAACTGAGAGGAAGGAGATGCCTGTGATTTTGCTAGGTGGAGAATCAAGGCCTAAATAATTGTCAGCTCTCAGAGTTTAAAAAATTAGAAGACAAACAAACCCCTTCAGAATAGCAAGAGTATCCAGTTCATCATCATTCTGCAAACTGGTACCCTTTATGGTTTTTGCTCTTTTTCTTTTCCATCCCCACTGTTCTTAATAATTCAGTACCTTCTTTCTTTAATCATATTATTAAAGGCAATGGACTGATGATTCATTTTGCTTTCTTTGCTCTCTCAGTCATGTCCATTAATGAAGACTTACTTTTCAGCGCCATTGACTCACTTATCTAAATTATTTATTTGGTTGAGCGGTTCAGTGTATCAAACTTTTTTTGCTCAGTGTAGCAACTACTTATAGCTCAGATTAGAGTTTCATATTGATTTTCTCCTGGAAAATGTGTATGAAATGGATTGTGCTTTAAAGTGCCGAAAGTGGTAAATGCAGGGCTGAAGAAGGTATAGCTAAATAGATAACAATAATTCCTCTTTCTGTAGCAATTTTTTACACTGGTTCTCCTTTCCATTTGGAATGAGTAAAAGACTTTTGAAAACCTTAATGGTGCTGAAATTCCCATAAAGAAGCCTATTTCCTGCTGGTTAAGGTACTGGCCTGAGGTATGGAAGTCAGATATACACTTTTTGCCTTTTGCACTCAGCAAGGAGTATTATTTCCTGGCCACTCCAACTCAGAAAAAACAGATTTGAATGTCTTCCCCACCCAAGGCCTATACACTAAATCATCACCTCCAGAAGACTTCATGTAAATCTTCAAGGAAAGAACATGTATTAAGAAAATTTATTTCACAGAAAATCTTTGAGTTATTTCTCTTGTGTCAATGATTGCCCATTGCCTTATTTGTCCTGACTCTAAGGAAACCTCGGTTGTTTGTGGGATATGTTGGTGCGGCTCAGCTTCATTTTATCCCCCTTTTTCTCTCCTGTGACCATCCAAATTCATAATGCCTCCTTCAGCTGCTTTCACAACCGATCCTACTATCTTCTCCTACTCCTGTCTCCTAATAAAAATCTTTTTAAAGAATTGCTTTCAGTCTTTCACATAATCCAATCAACAGAAGTACTTTTTTCGACTTGAATACTTAAAAATAATAGTCTGATAAATTTCCAGATATCCAAATTCTCTTCATTGTGCTCCACGTGACATTTTGAAAGGTTATTTTCTTTGTTATGCCCATATTCATAGATTTCTGCGTAATGTTTGTATCACTGTTTCAAACTCTCAGCTGTAGATGAATATTGGGAAACCTCTCTTTCAGTCTCAAAGAAAAGAAAAAAAAAATCTCTGTGAAATAACATTTCTTTCAGGGAACAATATTTTCTTCACCTAAATACAGTGGTTTGGGATGATGGGGAAAACTTTTTCCACTCAAAGTCCTTGATCATCTGGTGTTTAGATTCCTAGGACTATGTACAATTCTGATACATTCTGTCAGATCTGTGTAAAGCAGTTATCAGAAACAAGGGTGGGAGCTTGATTATGCATACAAAAGAGTAAAAATTAGCAGAAACTACAGAAGAAAAATGGAAGGTGAAACTTTGATAAAACATGACTGATATTTGGCATATGGGAAGGTTCTTTATTGACTATTTAGTTTGTTGTGGAAATGATATAGAACAAGCTTTGAATGCAGAAGTATCAGAAATTCCTTCACTTGAGACTTAGTACCTCCACCTGTAGATATGTCTGTGGAATGTGACTCTGGGAGAACCAACCGAAGCTATTGTACTTCCTCCAGGTAGCAGGAATGTTTGTTCATAGGCATTATGTGACACTAAGTATTATGGTGTTTCACCACTTCACAAGTAATAACAAATGTTATTTTAAAGCGTATTTTGATCAAGAAAAGATTTGCTCTCTTCATTTTACAGAAATAAACTGAAGCACAGAGGAAGTCTAAAAGTCATATTTTTCCCTGTACTAGACCACAAAATGATTTATATGTGGAAGATGAATGATATTTCCCATCAGATTGAATAACATTTACCCCACCCTTGTAACCAATTACATATGGGAGCAAGATCAGCCTTTAAATGACTAATTCATAGTGAAAAAGAAATCTTTAGCAAACAAACTGAGAAATGTTACCCAGATCCTTAGAGTACATCATATTAAGAAATAGATTGGCAACACTAAGTTTTCAGTGTATCCCATTATTGCTTCTTAATTCCAATAATGCAGAGCAGATCCCCTTCTCATTACTGCTGGAGTAAATGACACGATAGATGTAAGAAATAAATTATTTTGTATTTGACACCACAGAAAATCATGTACTTATTATCAAACCCAGTCCAGGCCATACAACCTATGCTTTCATAGCCTGAAATCTCTAGCACCATTCTCCACTGAAAAAGTTGAGATGGAAAGTGTTTTGATAATGTTTGACTGATGAGTTTAAGTAGCTTTTATTAAGTATTTGTTGAACTTAAATGTCTGCTGAATACTTGGGAAAAGAATGTCATATTGTTAAAATATCAATGCCATAACTTCTGAATTAGTGAAAGCTCTCTACATAAAATTCTAGGCGCTTCTTAGAGTGGATTCTTTCCCAGCCACCTCTTGCACAGCAACCTCCCCTCTACAGAAACCTTAACTCAGGATGAAAGGCTAGACATGACACTGCTCATCTAGACTCTCAATCGTTTCAGCCGTAAAAGCTAATCAATATGAAAAAAGTAACAAAAACTGAGGTAGAAAAACTTGCAGACATTTACCAGTACCCTGAGTGCAGCCCCATGCCCCTGCTCCAAGGGATTTGTCTGTCTGTTCTCGAGTCGACACAGACACGGTGCAGCTGGATAATCTGGGTTCAGACTGCTGAGGAAAGACTGCCGTGAGAAAGAACTGTAAGAAGGGGGATGGTTGTACCCGCCTTGCTCGGAAGCTGCTTTCAACCCCCTGCCCTTGCCCTCGGTCCCTGTCGAGGATCCCTGCCTGTGCCTGGCCATGTACCCCGCTGATCCAGACCTGACCCCGACCCACTGACTTGACTCCCCAGCTTGGACTTGCACCCGTCTCACCACTACGGCTTTGTCTGGCAACCCCGGGAGTGCTGGCTGACCCTCATTACCATCACCAGACTTGCTGCGCTCTGCTTCTTGGGGTACTATGGGACCAGACCTTTGTTAGTGCAGTCACAGCCCTCCACCTGCCTTGGGTCGCCCTCGGCTCCTGGCTCACCTTCCCTTGGAGAGCATCCTGCTCTTGCTGCTCCCTGACGACATCTTTGTATGCTGTAAGAAATCCAGGCCTAACACGCCCCCGCCCTCAAAAAAACCAGAGAAAAAAATCAGAGACAAACACAGCAGAGGATAAAAAGCCTTTGCAGGTCACCTTAGGCATTGCTTTTTTTGGCAGAAACCAATTTGAGTATTTACAGCCAAGCTAAAACCCATTGAAAGCACAGGTCAAAATGGAAACACTGACCCTTACCTACTGCAGGGCTAGTGAGTGCCACCCCTGTCTAAGTACTTGTAAGCTGCTTGCAATAAAAAACCCTCTTACTTTCAGCCCTCCAAGTGTCAGTCCTCTGTACTGGTTAATATTATCGAGGGAATCCTTGCCTGACAGAAAGTAATTTAGGATCCATTAAATATGATTACTTGGCCTTGAAAATGATGGATATTGAACAGAATTATAGGATCACTTTACAAAAGAAAGGTCTCTTTTACATCCTTTCTTGTGGGGCATTAAATAAAGTCTGAGAAAACTCCTAAGGGATTCCTGGCATTTATAGGTTACATTTATGAATAGAAGGATTGATATTCATATTAAAAACTCTAAAAATTGAACAGGGTGCTGTGGTAAGCACATGGACAGCTGTGACATGTCTAAAAAGTGACTGACATGTTCACCAACTGTTTTCCTTGCTTCAATTATACTAGAAATATGAAAAGTGCCTTTAATTTCAGACTAATCTTTCATGTTCTCTATTGGAATATTAACCCCAAGTGGTTTCCTACATTCCCCATACTTCTCACTATATCTTCATTTTTAACTGACGTACTTATGCCAGAGATTTTCAAAATTCTTAGGTCACTGTTTTCATCATACCCTTTACTAGCCATATGTTGAAAGTGAGTTTGTATGGAGACTTAATATGTTTATGCTGCTTTAAACTAACTGAAATCCAATCTTGAAAAGACTATATTTTAGGTACAGGGGAAGTTTGACTTCTTCATTACTAAAGGATCTGCCCTAAAGTTCAAACATACAATGAAAATAGACAGACAGTTTAATCTTCCTCACATTTCTCCCACTTGAATTTCTGACCAAAATTGATAAACTGAAATCAACTAACATTTCTTTTTATTCCTGTTTCTATGGAGAAGGTGGGTTGGCTAATTTATCCTATGGAGAAGGCTGGAAATACCGCCCCATAAATTAGAAAAATAAGGTTTATGGATGGCTCCCCCTGAAAATAAATCCTTGTCTAGAATGCAGGCAGAAAAAGGAAAAATAAAGAGAATAAACTAAAGAAAAATTAGGTCTTCTGCTTTGATCTTCCTCATCTCACTCTGTTTCCACATAACAAGCTGCCCTAGAAACCATGGTATCCTGAAACGCCCACCTTCACTCTGATCAGTCTCTATAGATAAGGGTTCACCTTACAGACAGAAATTCCAGACGCTTTACCTGAATCTTCCTCATTAACCATAAGGCAGCAGATTCATCACTAAGACAAAAAGCACATTCATCATCTGCTTCATAGACATAAACAAAATCACAGTATGTCTGGGCACAGCACAAGACATGGCCCACTGACAAATCTTGGCTTATGTGCTTTCTATTTTGAGAGGAGGAAGAGCTTTAATATATTCTCAATGTAAAATTTTCAAGCCAGTATTGTCAATGAATTCCCTGACAACTGATTTTTGATTGCAGTGTGTATGTTGAGCACGTATTCAGACAATACAAGATCGTTGATGTATACTTTGAACCATTCACACACGCTGGCATCTAAATTTCAGTTATTTTTTAAATGTTAATGTATCATCTCAATGACATTAAATCACCTCTGTGGTTTCTTAGATCCGACTACATGCAGTGCACACCTGAAGCATGTCTGACCACTTCCAGAGGCAGCCTTTCTGCTACTTCACATTATGTGTAGTCGTTTGTACCTGCGTAAACATGGCACAGTATTTTATGGGACTACAATGCTTTAACTTATACTGACAATGGCTGCTACATACATCTAAAGCTGGGCAGATTTCAGGAAATCTCTGATTCTACAGTAAAGTAGGTTAACTCTGAGCTGGTTTTTTTAACTAGTAAAACAGCAACGCTCAGCAGCCTCATGCCTCAGGCACACATCGCATACATACACATGGGTTTAAATTCCAGTTTCACCAAATTCAGAGCAGAGATCTGAACTGGGATTTTCCACATCCCCTATGAATGCCTTAGCTACTTCTTTGTTCAGGAAGAGGGGCAGTTTCACTTTCCAGTTTCAATCAGGAAAGCACAGGCTTGATATGAGATCACGTCACCAAAAAAGGTTGTGATAAAACTGATAGATGGCTCCGAAAAATTAGTTTTAGTGAACAAGCATTTTCTGATTAAAAAGGTGGTTTCAGCAAGAAGTTCTTGACCAGTTCCACTTATGTGAGCTTCGCACTAATTGTGGTGACTTTACAGTATGTAAGAAAATGAAGAATAAAGGCCCTATATTACTAATTAAATTTATAAAAAAAACATTTCCTGATAGTATCATTATAATTTCATAATCCTTAGCATGCAAACTAATGCAGTACTTCACCTCTTCCTTTTTTAAAGGAGCCTATGATTACGTATCTGGGAATATTTAGCAACATATGAAGTTTCTTTTTGTTTAATTTTTCTTTTCAGTACATAACTGGAATCTTCTTGGAGATAATGATACCTGAAAAGTTCTATCAACCAAGTATAGAAGGAGATGCAGAGGAAAAAAAAGATATGTGGTTGTAAAGAAAGGGGCACGAGGCAGCCTTTGATCTATGTACTAAAAATTTTTATTAACTATGTTCCAATGTATGGAAATGCACATAAAACCATATTTTTAATTACGCAAAATTTAATTATTCCTTAGACAGCAATCTCTAGGTAGCCAGACTAGGTCAGAAGTACATTTTTATGGTTGTGACATAAACCCTGACAAACAGGAGCTTATAATGGAAGTGCTAACACAACCTTAGCACTTCAAGTGCAAAGGGTATAATCAAATTTAAAAACAATTGTATCTCATCCGTCAAGTATATTGTCACAAGCTGGCTGTACGACAGGGAAGTAGATGACAACAACATGCAAGCAAAATAAATCAGGATTAACTGACGTTGTTTGTCATATGTGTTTGGTAAGTTTTAAAAATAAAATACATTACACAGTTTTCAGTGTTGTATTTTTTTATAAATGCTGCTGACTATGATGCTGAAGTAGTCACGCAAGTTGTATTGCAGTAAACATTTTCTTTGCACATCCCTCTCCTCTCTCAGTTCTAGAAGTGAACGTAACCAGAAGCTGCAACACCCAAACTGAAGAGAACAACAATTCATTCTGTGAGATAGTTAAGAAATGTGTCCTCTGCTTCACTTGCATGCATCAAAATTGTATCCTAAGTTTTTAGTTTCAGGCTCTTCTACGGTTACATCCACATTTGAAATGTGCCAATTTTTTTCTGATGGTTAGTTGATTGGCAACACAAGCTTCCACCCTGCTGTGCCCATACATACATATCTAAACATCTTTCCTTTGCATTGTTGTGTTTAAACTGCACTACTGTGTTTTAAAAAAAAAGGTGCTGAACACCATGGTCATACATTATACTGCTCTGCTGTGTACTGCGTGTATTGCAGGATTTATCACATCATGCGCTACTGGATCCCTATCAGAAAACCATACAATTTCAGACCAGGAGTGAAACTAAAGTGTTCCTCTAACTTCTCTTGCGTCATTCTATCATTATTCTTTTTTTTTTTTTTTCCCTAAACAGTGCCATTTCAAGACACTGGTAAGTGGCATGGAGAAAACACTGAAGACCTGTTATTCTCTACAGTGATTAATACAGATAGGCTCCTGAAAAAATATTTGAAGTTGTGCTGTGACATTAAAACAAAGATTCTGAATATATGAATGAAGACATGGCTCGGCAAACATTAAGCGGGGCTGAGAGGAATCTTATGGTCCGCTCAGACAAAAACACTGGATGGTGCAAGACCGTGGTGAAGAGCAGTAAAACTATTATGAACTGCCCAACTCTGATTATTGCTGATTAGCAGGTAACTATGGCAATGTGTTCTCAGTTAACCATTCATTCATCTTGAAATTAAGATGTTTGCGACTACTGAGTGAGTACTTTTTCTCTAACTCATAAACCGTGGTAAAATGTAAGAGGTTCTGTTGGTTTGTGGTCATTGGGTTCCCAAAACGTACTAAGGCAAGTAATGGGATACATGCAACCATTTTCCTTCCAATCCCGTTGTCAGCATTCAGTATCAGAAAGGAAATCTTCTCCTTGGACTGGTGTTTTGGTTTCTAATCTTTCTATATATTGTATTGGTTTCTGCCAGATGACTTGTCGGTGCCGGGATTGCCTACTTCATCTGTTCATTGGCTGAACTTCTACAGGTTATGAAGTCTTATTATCCTTTTGAAGTTATTAACTTGTTACTATAGAGAAGAGGGTGGTTTTATAACAAATGTCCCATGTAAACTCGGAATTTATCATAGGATGGCAAAATTGTGTCATGCTTTTGCCGGACCAAAGACAGACTCTTCAGAGTGAAGCACCTTCACCTTTTGACTTCCTGAAACAAGAGTTTGAATGGAAAGTTACCAAACTTAGACCACAGAGGCCAGGAAGTTGTTCATGATATTATTTGCTTTCTGACTAAGAGATAAAGCAGAAGAAGTCACAAACTAAAGAATGCATCAGGGTTTTCAGAATACCTATATGGCAGTGATCCCACTGCTGGGCAGAAGCAGTCTAAATGTCAGTTTTGAAGCCAAACATACCACTTATCCATATTGTTTGACTACTGGAAAGCTTACTACTAGTAAGAAAGCTGCTGCTTCTGGCTAACTCAAGGATGTACTTTATGTGAAGTCAAGTTCTGGAACTTCATGCCTAAGCCTAGCAGCTTGCTTATGCCAATCTGTGCAGTGATGTCAGATGACTGATGTCAAGCAGACAAGGTAGTTTGGACTTTGTCCTAGAAAAGCCCCAACATCCCCACTAGAGCAAAGATAGACAGGGTTTGTGAACAGGTGAGATTCAGATTGCCAAAAATGGAAATATAACTACTTCCAGATCTTAAAAGGATCACACGGAGCTCTTGGGATTGACCAGACATCCAAGCTATATTCCTTTGCTTAAAGGACTTCAAGAATACTTAAACTACAAATAGAAAGCTGACAACTTCAATAACATATGGTAAAAGGTAGACAATCCATGGAAGGGAGGGATGGGACCCTGAAAAATCAGCGTTTTCTAGCTCTCAACTGCAAAGGGCAGTAGACAGCTGTGGGCTGGCATTTAAGTGGAAAGGTGTTATACTCTTCATGACAATTCTGGAGTGGTCAAGGACACGCAAGTAAATGTGTAGGCTGGCATGAGTACCCATGATATATTGTGATAACTGGAGGACTTGGAGGGTGTGTAAAATTTAAAAATTTTCTATTTTCTTAACTATTTTTGTTATTCATGTTAAGAAGAAAGTAATTTAAAGTGGAAGTCAGCAGGGTGAAGCACTGTGAGATGGAAAATACCTTTTACCTTAATATCCAGTCCCACAGATCTTATGCAAGTAAAAATCTATCCTTAGAAGCCAAAAGCATATTCTTCTCCAAGTTAATAATCTTATGCTTCCTGCAATATGACTTTAGCTGACATTAAGCACATCTATTAAATTTTAACATATTACCTGAGTTATCAGAAATACTTAGGCTACTTGTAACTCTATGTGAGACTCTTAGTTCCTGATTTTCGGAGTAGCTTTATGATGAAGATTCTTGCACCTGCAGAGACCTCTACTGAGTTTTAGAGGACTCTACACATGCGCAGGCATCTGCTTGTGGAAAGGCTTGCAAGAATGAATCTAGATTGTTACTAAACTCTTGATCTTGAAATTTAAAACACTTAAAAATTAGTTACCCTGAATAGATGATTATACCATCTGCGTCCCACTGCATTTACACGCAATGATGTGTCCATACTTTCTAAATTACAAGATCAAATCTAAATGAAAACATTCATATTATAAATCCAGATAATTTGATTTGTCAAGATTCTCTGCGGTGCAGAAAAAACTAATTGTGTTGATGGACAGGAGTTTTGGGGCAAGTCAGTACAGCAGCACTGGAATTTAAGAATAGAAAGGATTTCTTGGCTCATCAAGTCCAATTTCCTGCTGTCACAGGTGGTCAGGTGTTTCATATACTACTTCCATTATATTTCTAGAAAAATAAACATACAGCTTTCCTAACTGACCCACACCAAGCCTTACAAGTTTTGCTGCTACTTCAGATTTTCAGTCCCACTTTTCTTTCACCTATCTTGTGATCTGTATTGAAAACTGAGGCAAAATATTCAAATACATGTTGAACCATGCATAATTTATCCTCCATTGCTCCTTCATTTTCAGTGCACAGGGATCTCACTTACTGTTCTCTTAAACTTACATGGCTGAAGAACCTTTTGCTATATATTTTTTAAGACTAATAACCTTTGACTTCTGGCCAATCTTATTTCACCACTACACTTCCCGTCACTGAGGTTTAGCCTTCCTTGCTGACCACTCTTTGATTTAATTAATTCTCCTAATTTCTTGAAGTTCATACTTTCTTTTGAAATCAAGAAACCTAAGGACCAACTTCTATTAATCCTCCAGTTAACCTAAATGTAATCTATATGTGATCACTTAAAAGAATGTTGTTTTTACGACCAACTGTTCTTTAGTGCACTTACCGCTTGCCAAAACCAAATCTAAATCAATTCTAAAATAGAATCAGCTATAAGTGATTCAGTAATCATTGAGTATTGTCTACCTCATCCAGGAATAACTGGCTCTGAATATTATTATTCACACTTGTTTCCCAGGGAGTGGCAGAGAAACTGGTCTGTTCATCAGTGGCACTATTGTGATCCCAGCTCATTTATTTCTCCTCAACTCAAGCTGTGGTCCCACAGAAATATAAACCAGTTTAATTGCCAGCTCCTTTGCTCTTTCAAGCCTCCATCCGCTCCAACTGTGGATTCTTTTCTTCCCCTTTGTACTCCAGTGCTCTTCAAACCTTTAACAAAACCACTCCAGAAAAATAAATGACAAATAAAAAGCTCTGCTCTGAAAAATTGTAAAAGTTAGCTGCTGTCGAAGCAGGAAAATTCAAGTCCTTTGTAGACTTAGATCAAGATGCTCAGTGAAACCACAGGCTTAAGAAGTTACAATATAATATAGCTGGATTCAGCGTCTTACTCTGAAAGTGCACCGTTAGTAGGCAGATAGATGCTTATGCTTCCTTGACAACATAGGCCTCAGAAATGAACTACTTCTGAAGATAAGAACCTACACACTTCATGACTAGAAAGCAGTGTTAAAAATGAAGTATTACAAGTCCCTTACATAAACCCTAAACCTGGTAGCATAGAATCACAGAAGAGCTGAGGCCAGAAGGCACCTCTGGGGATTACCTAGTCCAAGCCTCTGCCCAAAGCCATCAGCTAGAGCAGGCGGCTGGCTCAGGGATAGGTCCAGCCAGGTCCTGAATATCTCCAAGGATGGAGACTGCACAACCTCTCTGGGCAACCTCTTCTAGTGTTTTACCATTTTCAAAGCAATAAAGGGTTTTTTCTCATGTTTAGGTGAAATTTCCTTTATTTCAGTCTGTGCCTCTTGTCCTTTCAGTGGCCACCACCGAGAGGAATCTGGCTCCAACTTCTTTACTCCCTCCCATTATGTATTTATACAGGTTGATAAGATCACCGCTAAGTCTTCTCTTCCTGAGGCTAAACAGTCCCAGCTCTCTCAGCCTCTCCTCATATAACAGATGCTCCTTAATCGTCTTAGCGGCTCTTTGCTGGACTCACTCCAGTATGTCCCTCTCTCTCTTGTACTGGGGAGCCCAGCAGTGGACACAGTACTGAGGTCGTGTTTGTTTTCTCCAGCTCTGTTTTTGTTTATGTTCATTTTACTGGTTCTGTTAAAGGAATTTATTTCCATTTTACTTAAAGTCATTTTCAGCTCCACTCCTGCATGCATACATATGCCTTGGCATGATATTGCACAGTTTAATGTTTCAGTGTTGTAAGGAATGCTTTATCACTCAGAGGCCACCTAGGCTAGCAAATGGCACAAACCCAAAAACTTACATATTATACACAGCATGTGCAATTTTATATTGCGTTTGAATTTTTCACTTCTAGATCGTCAGAAATTCCTTTCAAATTGAAACAAAGGAATCTATAGGAAGGAGGTGAAGAGAAGGGGAACATTCCATGGAGTATGTCAATCTGTAGATTAATTAATACATTGATTCCATTTGAGAGCCTGCATGTACCTGTCTTCCCACTGAGATAACCACTGTGCAATCAGTGGTAATTTAAAAATCAATTGCTCTTCTGTAGTAATTAAATTTGTCCATTTAAACAGATATAATTGATAGAGCCTGCAATAATATCAAAGCAGGGATTCTTAAGGGATTCTAGAGATTAAGGACTGTGAGCCAGCAATTTGTGGGTTTTTTACTCAACAAATGAACATCTAAATAAACTGGTTTCTGTAACAGTTTTAAATGTACTATACCAGACATTAAATTTATCTTGAAATATACTGCTAGACAAAGAAAAACATATTGCTTAACAAAGCCAAAAATTTAAAGGAAGTGATTGTAGTTAGGCACAACTGTATCTTAAAGATATTGAAATATAATTATTCTTACATTTCACAGAACTAAATGTGTTGCCTATAAAATTTCATCATAATCTTCTAAAATTTCTCTTTTTTGATATGATACGCTAGCTTTTTATAAGCATGGCTGAATAAAGTTTACCTTTCTCAAAAACATCGTTAAAAGTTGCTTTTTGTTTTGAGCATACAGAGAGAATTTATGGAGCTTTTGCCACACATAGTGCTTAATCAAATAAAATATGATGCTTGCACGTGTAGAATACTTATTTCTGAGATTCATTAAACAATATCTCCCCTCAAGGCAATTCATTGTTATGCACCAGAGGGCTTTAAGATGGACTACTTAGGAAAAAAAAAAAGCAGAAAATAGGACAAGAGAAGAAGGGAGAAACCTAAGACTAGCATGAAATGCATATTCACAGTTTTAAAAGTCTTTGCAATTTACTTCAGCCCTGAGGTGGCATTAATTGACACATTAGCAAGTTATATACTGTGTTATATGCCTATTTAGCCTAGAATTCAATAAAAATAACACCAGGGAAATTGCTGTAACACATTGCATAAATCGCACATGTTTAAAGTAGGGAGCACCTTACAAAAGCAGACACGACATTAATGATAACATGTTGCAGTTAACTCACAGACTGCCCCTGCAACTCATGTAACTTAATTGCCAACTGCCAGTTTGCAGAAGCATCTTTACAGTATTTTAAGGCAACATCTTATAATTCCTAAAAATTTAAGAGAATTGAAATTTATTTGAATGAGGTCTGGTTTTCCGTATCAATATACTATAGCGTACACCCACAAAAAGAGTAATCGCTCATTTTTTGTGAACATTAAAACTGAGATGCTAATACCTACTCCAAACAGTGTGCCTTCTATAAGTAAAAGTAGAGTAATATGCATTTAGAATAGTAGGTACAAGAGTTACATAGCTTATGTTGTTGTAGCAAGCGGGAAATAAAGTTTTCTTTCACAAATGAAGGGACAATTCAGCATTTCAGGACCTCGAAACCCAGTTCTAGCCAGTGAAACTGTAGTATTGTCCAATTTTTCTTTAAGGAAAGTTTAGGAATTTTTTCATTGTTTATTTTTTATGCTTTCTTTTCTTTGAAAAAAGAATCTAAAAAAAGAATCTTACATGTAACACTATAGCTATCACTAGAGCCAGATCTGTTTAACCTCTCGAGTGCCAAGTCAGATAACAATCATGTAGATTGTTTCAGTATGCTCCTGTTTTATTTATCTATTAAATATAACCTAATCTAGATAAATAAAACATGGATAATGGGTATACCAAAACACGCACATTCTGCACATTCTCAGTATGTAGAGAATTGTTAGAGAAATGTTAAGATTAGTGTGCATCAAGAATGCATAGCAATATCTGGGTGTGGAAGCATCAGAAGGAAAAACCAGCTGGAGAACAGTTACAAGAATGGCCTGTATTCATAGCACCTAGATTAGCAGGTCATCAAGATCCTAGCACACATCTACCTACAGTTGAGCAGAACACCCAGGTGAGGAGGCAAAGGGCAGTGAGTAAATCCCAAAGACTTGCCAAAGTGGGACAGGATGGTGAAAATAATCACGGTCAGGTTAGAAAAAGGTATATCCAAAACCAAGATGTGGGAAGAAGGTATAAGTGAATGACTGAAATCAGTTTAGATTTAAAATAAATCCACTTGCCACTCCTAGGAGGTCTTGCATTGTTGCTGTAATGTTGCAACATTATTTCCTACAAACTGTGCATATTTTATTCTTTAGCATCATAAAAGCAAATAATCGAGTCCCTGTGTTCACAGCGTTTTCTACAAAAACACATTGAATGAATTTACCTGTTTTGTTATAATTGGGCTAAGACTGAATTTAGTATTTTTGGATTACACTCTCCACTAACTCCCAGAACTATACAAGCAGATCCTCAGCTGGTATACATTGCTACAGCTTCATTAAAATCAAGAGAGCTACAACAATCTACACCAGCTGTGGGTCTGCTACATTAATTTGTTATTGGGCAAAGGCAGAACTCAGCTGCTTGCATTCTTGCTCCAGACCAGGCCAGAGGTTTCATGAAGAACGGACTGCTAAGACTGGATATACTTTAAAATGAAAGAGACGCTTTAAAAAGAAAAAGATGTATCATCAGGTGATCTGCAATTATTACATGATGAATAAATTTTCTGAATAGCTTTACGAGATGCTTGTGGCAAACATTATGCACTTTTTATAGCTGGGAAGTTGACATCTTAGAAGGCTAAGTGACTTGTCTGTGGCCATATAGTGTTTCCAAGCTTTCAGCTGTAGGCTGTCCCAACCTTCGTTTTAACTACGAGACTTGGCTGTCTTTCAGTGAGGTTAATAAATGATTGTATGCTATTAAAGTAATGATCAACACTATTTAAGCTGTTTTCTTGACCATTTAAGCTTAACTGCAAATAAATTTTGTTCTGAAGTGTTAAAATTTGGTTTTATGTGTTGCAAACTAGGTCAGATATTATTTAGTACCACCGGCGATGAGACTGATTTGATTTCTAATACTGCTCAGCTGAGAAGTAGTGGTTGTTCTACAGACAGTTGTTTCTAGATAGCAAAAACCACATCTCAGGGACAGTTCTGCAGAGATACTAGGGCCTGCAAAATTATCTTATGCTTAGGCCTGTAAATGCCGCCAACTTCTCTTTCATTAATGTATTCAACATTCATCTGCGTAAACAATTTTTTTTTTATATAGCAATAGGATATCTGTCTTTATTCACCAACGGTGAGGGAAAGGTCATTGGGTGTATCTTCTATCCAAAACCAGAATTACGATGATCAATTTCTATGTTTTGTTATTGTTTAATCAGCTGGCATTATACTGCAATGGCTTGTGCTACATAAGCTACACATCAGTGAAAGATGAACCTGAATCCCAGGTTAATTCATTCTTTTAAAAAAAGAGAGAGACATAAATTACTACTCTGATTCTGTCTTTCTCTTTGTTTCATTGCAAGTAGGAAGAGTTCTGCCCCATGAGTGAGGACCACAGGACTGGGCAAGGGTGAGGTCTTCAGCGCAATTAAGTGACGACTAGGTACCTACATCTTTTATTGGGGCTGTTTCGAGCAGCCTGCTAGCAATCTGAAGGTAACTTAAAAGCTCAAAACCAAACAAAATATCTCAGCAAAGAAATGTGGGTGAAAACTTTTCTCTGCATTGGTGTTGACACAAGACAAAATGTGGGCAGATCTTTTCTGAACTACTTTATGAGTAGCAGGGATTTGGATCATGCACATGTTGGAAAAGAAAGCTGAAATTTCACCTTGTAAGCTAAGTTCCTCACTGCCACCTGGTTCTCAGCTTTCTACCAGCAAGCTTGTCCAAAGTTTTGAAACAGCCATGCTGTTGGGAGTTTCCTCAGCACACATGATTGCCTCTTGAATTCCCAATAGGGCTGGAAGAGGGTACTCAACACACAAAGCAGAAAGACAATACAAATTACTGCAGCCACCTCATCTGCTGGAAACTGGAGAAATACGGTGGAGACATAGTGGCTGTTCTGTGCCAATGCAGCTGCTCTCTAGGACAGTTTCTAGGATACATCTCCCTATTACACCAGGGGGTCCAGCCTTCCACTGATTTAAATCCTTGATTTGTTGTCTGTTCTGTTCTGCCCTCTTCTTCCATTCCTCCTCCTAGGAGTCAGATCCCAACCTCACCCATCGCACAGAGGTGGAATCTCAGAAAAAGGACAGCTGAAAGGAAAGTATGAGTGAGCTGGCACTCCTGTTTTTCTAAGAAATTAATGCTGCACATGGAAATAATTATTTTTATTTAATTCCAGTCTGCGTGAACAAAAGAAAGAAAATAAGCAAAGCTCTTAGAAAAATGCATCTATATTAAAAAATAAACCTTTAATAAAGTGTTATCTAATAGAATGACTTATTTTGTCTTCAGTGTTGCAAATTCACTCACAAAGATGGTCTAATCAATTATCTGGTTTTTAAAAAGGTGGATTTTTGTGGGTTGTCTTTTTTTTTTTTTGAGAGGAAAGCATAAAAGACATCTTCTACTGATCCTCTGCAACTCCTGGGCTAGGGCAGATTTCTAGGGGAAAAAAAAAAAAGATCTACAGCCTGTCATTTTATGTGAAAATTTTGATAAGGGGTTTAAGATTTGACTAACAGAGTCCATACTGAGCTGTACACACAGGTGGCTGAGTCAAAACCCTGGTGACTAGGAATTCTCTGTCCCAATGGGGCTACAACCTCACCAGCCTCATCCATGTCCTTCTGTTTTATTAACAGACTTTCACGGTGAATCTCTTACACTTTGCTCTGACGTCTGCGTGTTCTTTTATAAGGTAGAATCACAGACTCATAGAGTGGTTTGGGTTGGAAAGGACCTTAAAGATCATGTAGTTCCACACCCCCCCGCCACGGGCAGGGACACCTTCCACAAGACCAGGTTGCTCAAGGCCCCATCCAACCTGGCCTGGAACACTGCCAGGGATGGGGCATCCACAGCCTCTCTGGGCAACCTGTTCCAGTGCCTCACCACCCTCACAGTGAAGAATTTTTTCCTTATGTCTAACCTAAATCTACCCTCTTTCAGTTTAAAGCCATTACCCCTTGTCCTATCACTACGTGCCCTTCTAAAAAGTCCCTCTCCAGCTTTCTTGTAGGCCCCTTTAGGTACTGGCAGGCTGCTATAAGGTCTCCCCGGAGCCTTCTCTTCTCCAGGCTGAACAACCCCAGCTCTCTCAGCCTGTCCTCACAGGGGAGGTGCTCCAGCCCCCTGACCATTTTCATGGCCTCCTATGGGCTCGCTCCAACAGATCCACGTCCTTCTTGTGCCGGGCACCCCAGAACTGGATGCAGGGCTCAACTGTAAATGGTTTCTGTCTCTTTCTGGATGTTTTCAGCCCTTTGCCCGCTGTTCCTCTGAGGTAACCTCAGCCAAGCTGCGCTCACCGAGGGGGCTCCAGCTACTGCAGGGATCCCGGTCCGTCCTTCAGCCCATGAGCTCCCGCACTCCTGCAGAGGAGGCAAAACTCTGCAAAACCGTTACTTTTGTGTGCACCTGTTACTGAAGGTCTTTTTAGACTTCCCAGCCAAACGTCTACTTTTCCCCTTCTCTTCCAGGCACCACTTCCCGGCCTTTGAGGCCGGCGGGTTTGGCCTTACGGTGCAAGAGGGTAACGGCGCCAGCACGCTTTAGTTGCAACCCGCAAAACCACCGGGAGTCCGCTACTTGCGTTCGGGGCCGAAGGAGAAACCGTGTCTTATTTGTAGGGAACAACGTGCCACCAGCGACTGATAATTCACCGGCAGAGCCTGGGGGCGTTTTCTGCCCGGACAGAAATAAAGCCGGGGGGCACCTTCCCCGCCCTCCGTCCCCCGGCCCGGCCGCAGCCCGGCCCGGCCCGGCGCCTCAGAGCGGCGGAAGGCGGGGCCGGATTGCGCGGGGGAACGGAAAGCTCCGGCCCGGGTTTCCCGGCGTCCCGGTGCCATCCGGGGGGAAGAGTTTAGGCGGCCGCAACCCCGGGAGGGATGAGGAAGGCGGAGGCGCGGTAGCTGCTTCTCCAGGTCGCTCCCTTCTTCGCCCCCGGTCCCCGCTTGCCGCCCTTCCCCTGGGCCGGCGGTCAGCGCCGCTGCGGCCTCCGCGGCGGCCCCGGGGCGCCGGGCCGGTGACGGCCGCGGCGCCGCCGGCCGCCAGTGCGGCGCGTCGGGGCAGAGCCCCTGTGGGCATCGCCGGCGCGGGTGCCGGGCTGTGCCGTGCCGGGCTGTGCCGTGCCGTGCCGTGCCCGCCCGGCCGGCCGGCGGGGGGTGGTGGCGCCGCGGGCTGGGGGAGCCGCGACGGGGGCGGCCGGGCGGGGAGCCCGCTTTCCGCTGCGGGAAAGCCGCCGGCGGTTTTGCGTGTCCGTTCGCGGTCTGGCGTCTGTCTGGAAGAGCCGCCTCGCTAGCTGCTTGCCATTTAGTGACTGGATCTAAGCGTGTCCTGCTGGGGGCTGCGGTGGGGTCGGTCTGGGGCCCCTCCGGCAGAACTTCGGCGTGTGCTTAAACCACCCTGCTTCGCCGTCACGTGTCTTCTGTTTTGCCTCGGAAGGTCTCTTGGAAAATACGTGGAAAACGGGAGCGTGAGAGGCGCTGGCGTTAGGTCGATGCGCCGTGCCGGTGAAGGTCACCTGCCGGGTGTAAGGCGGTCCCCGCCGCAGCGGTCTCGCCTTCTCCCGAGGGAGAGCTGGTGGGGGAGTGCGGTGCGTTCGTCCCGGCGCTCAGGTCCCCGCATCTGTTGCGCGCTGTGCGTTTCATAAATCGGCAGCCAGATCTTCACTTGCCTGTTCTGCAGTTAATGTTACAGGAGGCACCTTATGTTTATTCACACGTTTATTATTATTGTGTCTGGGAAGCTATAAGCATTAGCTTATCTCAAGGATCTGAGGATACACTAATGATAGCGCGGAAGAATCCTTCAGTGGTAAATTTGGAAATATACTGAATTTTCAATTCTTAAGTGGCTTGTTTTGAATTATACTAATGAGTCATAGGAAAGCAAGCCAGAATATTTAGCTTGTATGGGGTCAACTCTAGGGGTGTGGGAATTTGAGAGATGTTTGTACAACCTTTTTTGGAGACCTCTGGTGTTGGAGGCAGAGCGATTTCCCCACGCAACTTATTTGTATGCTATTGAGGAAAAACTTTGCAACTGTAAGGACAATAATGTACTTGAATCCTCTCTATAATTGGAAGCCATTTGTAGTCACAACTGTAAGTGGCTTGGGAAACAGCTTACTTCCATTTTCTTTAAAGCTGGCTCTTATGTTTCGTTTTGTTTGGGGGTTTTTTTTTTTGTTCTTTTTAATCGGGTCTCCTCTTTTTTAACTTAAACGTTCCCAGTTACTTCAATCTTTTCCTGTATATTATGCATTTAAGCTCTGATCATTCTTGATCCTCTTCTCTGAATTCATTCCAATTAGTTCCTATGCTTGAATCAATTTGAAGGGCAGTATTCAAAACTGGATAGAGTACTTTAGCTTAATTGTAAACGGTAGTGAGTAGTATGGAAGATTTATGTGCTGCAAAGCTTTACTTCTGTTTACATATCCTGGTATGGATGGCATGCTGTTGGCATATTCAGCTTCTGTTCCAACTTAGACTCCAGGTCTTTTCTGCACAACTATAACCTAGTAAGTTGTTCCACTTCCAGTTGATTATTCTTGCCTAAATTGAAGATCTTGCATTTCTTCTTATTGAAGTGCCCTTCCTGTTTTGTTTTTTGTTGTGTTTTTTTTAAAAAAAACACGTTCTCTAATTAATAAAGACTGGATTAGAATTCAGAATTTTCTTCCATCATGTTTTCATTTTGTTGCAGCTTGCTGCCATCTGTAATATTAATAAATATAATCTTAATCATTAAATAATACTAGACTTAAGAGGGTCCTCTGTGGACCTTCAACAGTCTACGTTACTTCTTGATTTTATTTTTCTGCATGACCTTGAGCCAAGATGAAAAGTAGGGTCAATTTAATATTAAATTGGACCTATGCCACAAACTAAATCCTTATCACATAGGGAAGTACATTTTTCTGACTCTAATTAGGACATGCCTGTGTACTTCCAAAGCTGGCAGGAGACAATATTCCAAGCCTGTCTTTTGCTCTTTGATCTTTAGCAGCAGCGTGTTTATTCCTTAGATGTGCAAGGCACAGAGCACCCTGAAATAGATGTGGAGAAGTCTGTCCTTAGTAAATAGGATTTGAAAATATATTTGGGCCACACAGTAATGCCTATCTTGGCTCTTTCTCCTTCCCGTGTCCCGTAAGTTTACCTCATCTGAGCCTTTACTCTTTCACAGGGCAAGAAGACCACAGCAAGAAGCTCTACTGTGATTTTGACACCTTGTACTACAGAGCATTTTCCTCATTCACCAGATAGAATCTCTAAAAAATTTATAAGCTCAATGCAAAATCCCTTGTGTAATATGCCACAGCTGTCTCTTACTCTGGATTTTTTTTTCTTTGCATGTCACTATACTGTTTGAGCACTTCCCTGATGCGTAAATTAGATCTGTATGACAGTATGTTAACTAAAATTCATCAGTCCTTACAGTTCTTTCTCAGGAGGTTTTCCTTCCCTGCTAATGGAGGCTGCCTTGAGCTGTACAGAAGAACAACTGGGAGGAAAAGGGGGTCTCCTAAAGTGTTGTGTTTTCTTGCATCTTCAAAACAAGACTGAAACCCAGTAGCTGTTAAAATTCTATGGGAAAAGAGACTAGGAAAGGAAAAGTTGACTTTCTCAACTGCTTCATAGCATTGATAAATCCTATCTTGAACTATTTCAGTGAGATTAGGTAACTCAATGTAGTGACAACTGCATCTAAGGTGTACATCCAAATGTTATTTAATAAGGCCCATAATTATCTAGGAACCTATCTGTTAGAGGTGGAACAATCCCAACAGATGACCAGGTTTCCTTTCACTAAGCTTAAGAAAAATCTTGATTCACCAGACATTTTCAGTCTTTTGTGCATGTGTCTTGAATCTTATCGTAACTTGCTTTAAATTGCAGTAGGCTTTCATTCTTTGAAAAGACTCTGAATGGACTTTTCAGCTATTTCTGAATTTTTAAAAACTAGGGACACTAACTCTTTGTGAAGACAGGGCTTTTGGAGACACTGAATAAATGAATTTTTTATTCTGCTAGTACGTAGAAAGAATGTACAACTTGTGAGTTGTAGTGTCAAAATACCACAAATTATAGTTAGTAGAAATGTCTTGTGTATCTCAAAGTTATTACAAGTCCTAACTATTATGCTGTTGCTTTAAAGTTTGCTCCCTCCATCCCTTTTCTTTTTCTAAAGGGATATAGGTAATACCATACCAGAGGTATTCTTATTGTGTTGTTTGTGCTACTCTTGTGGACTGGAATACTTAATCTGGTTTAGATGCTGCAATTTAGGTCCCGAGGTGATTAAAAAGACCAATTTTTTTGTTCTTTTTTCTTTTTTTAGTGGACCTAAAAGCAATATTTAGAAAAAACAGAATTTTCCTAGTTTAAAAAAGAAGAAAAAAGAAGAGAAAAAGGAGACTTTGAATACATGAAGCTGTGGCAGAGAACGCTTTTTAGTTATTTTATAGGTTCACAGGGGGAAGGATAATGAAAATAACTTTGTAGTAAAGAAAGGCTCAGCTGAGTGCAAAGAAAAGCTTCATGAGAGGGTGATGCATTGGAGCAGGAGCCTTGCTGAGGTTAAGGAACCTCCTTCAAGGGAAGTTAAGACCACTTTGGAGGCTGTCTAGACATGAGCTGGCCTCACAGTGGAAGGCTTGGACTAAACGGTTGCCTGAGGTGCTTTCTAGCTTTTCCTGTGAATATGTTAATAACTTGTTATGCACTCAGGTACTTGTGAAGTTATTGTTTCTTGTTTGTAAGTCATGCCTTAGCTGAGACACAGTAGCTTGCCCAAGTGTGTTCCATCTGGTGAAAATTCAAGGAAAATTAAAACTGACTATTTCATGATTTTGGTTTAGACTAAAATATTAGTTATGATGAATTATGATAATGACCTTTATATTTATCATGACTTATACGCATGGTTATATGGTGCATATGGTATATATGGTACACACATGGTTAGCTATCGCAACTCTGATATTCTAGCTCTGTGGTGAGATGGTGAACATAGCCTGTGTTCATCCTTGTTTTGGGGCTTATCCTTGTTCTGGTTGTAGTTTATGGTTAGTGTGTTGCTCTTGCTGAATGGTTCTGTGTTTGCCGTTATGAGATAAAGCAAAAATGATTACACTACTGGATACAGTTGATAAGATGCAGAAATGTGATTAGTAACTTTAACAATACATTGAAACTAAGTATTTTTACTTCTCACTAACACTGCATTCATTTAATTTTTATTTCTGAAGCCCAAGAATCCCCAGTTCTTCTCTTTTCTCTCATCTTCATAAATATTGTATCTGGGAGTTAGAATTACTGCTGTAGGGGAGAAATTTACTACAATAAGTTCTTGTGGTTTTTTTTAAGAATACGCTTTATTTGTAAATAACCCAAACTATCATAATGTAGCTGAACAGTATATTATTTGGAAGTATAGCTGCATTTACAGCACAGATGACTCAAACTTGTTTGTTTCTTCTGGAAAGTAGTCTAGTTTTTTTGTATCGTGCAACATAATGAGTGATTACTCTGTTACAAGGAAAGCATTTTAAGCTAAGTTATCTCAAGAGTATTCTCATCTAGATGCTTTTGGTCTCTTATGTAGGAAACAAGAGACAAACTTAGGCAATTATGTATTAATATAGGCTAAAATAATACTCTCTTTCTTATTTTAGGGACCTGTGGGATTTAAGAATATCTCTCCTAAGAAAATTTGCTGCTTCTACAGCCTTCCATCTTAGTGTGCAATTGATGACTTCACTTGAAATGCCTATCTGAAGAAACTAACAGTAGGCAAAG